>NC_064639.1:357154250-357454250 GCF_023864345.2 Schistocerca serialis cubense
TTCCAGCACTCGTAGCCGTTAGTACGCCTTTCCTTCATGGCATGTTCAGTTTGCCGTCTGTTTACAAGTGACCTACCAGCATTTTTAATGAGTATTATTAGAGTTTTCTTTGAGTCAACACAGAGCACACTGGCGCTGTGTTTAAAACACTGGAGTCCTTTCTGGGAGCGGTAGAAAGCAAGTGCTCTTCCAATTTGAGTGTCCCGAAATTACGCGGACACTAGAACTGTTTTGATTTCCTAAAATCACTTCTCGTGAATGCGAAGTTTTCCTCAGCATATCTGATTTACTTCTCCATCCTCAGACTGGCGAACTGCTGGTTTCCCTGTTCCGTAAGCTCTTCAGCCCCATTACTACGTATGTTCTCTGAATCTGCGAGGTGTATGTGAAGAAACACTAAAATTTCGACGAGGACTTTCCTTGCTGTTGCAACAGTCCACAACGAAAGCATCCCCCTCAAAATGCTCTCCATTCTTGAATGGCCCTCACACGGTCGGTATTATTGACACAATAAGATTGTCCCAATAAAGTATGCAGAAGTGAGAGACCAATCACGGCAGAATATTAGTGTTGCAATAGTTACGTTTGGGACATGTCGGAACTCTGCTTCCATACGAATATGTCAGCGGTTGACGATGTGAATGCACCGCGGCTGACCCGCTTGCCTTCCATTACACAAGCAGAAATTATGCGGAACGAGCGGAACAAGTTCGAAAAGCTATCTGTGAGCATTTCAGTGGACCAAGACACTTTCGCGGTAGGCTACATTCGTAAACTAGAAGAAAATCTAATTACAATCGAACAAATGAACTGTATAATTTATCATCTACGTGTGCTATTTTTGATGTACAAGTGCTGTTTTCTGTGCGTTTCTCTACCGTCATAAATACTGGTAATGAAATGAAACAATTATGGTAATTGAAAGCTTACACGATCTCATGTCTATACTATCTGTGACAACTGTTGAAAGAGAAATTAACATGTACACTCACTGGGCAGCTGATTTGATCTGATCTGCCAGTTCTGAGAACTGCTACAAGTGAAATAAACATTTATGCTCACTGCCAAGACGGTGCTGTTTTCAGTTTCCACTGCTGTTGTGGACGATGACGTATCTTATGAATGAATCTTCACTCTATATACAGGTTTCAGGCCACGTCCTGATATATTGTCATTTACTTTTTTCAGTTCTTTGAGGAAATTCGTTCGGAGCGAACTGAATTTCTCTCTGTCTCAGCAGGACCTTAACAATACCACTCGTACACAGTTCAGTACATTGCACATTATATTGAACGACAGTCAATATTTTTAAAGTTCCGCAGTTTTTTAAATATATTGTGCAAACGGTGATTACAAATATCGGACGGTCAATATTATTACGCAGTACTGGGTATTGCACGAAAAACATTTAGCTTGTTAGATGATATTGTAACATCCGTTTGAGTCTGCGTTTACCGAACGGCTGTTATGTCTAAGGCCTTCCACATTGTACGCAGACGTGACAAATTTTTAGGACCGAGATTTGATTGCAAAAGAAAGAAAATGCTAGATGTCATTTAGTCATTGCAGTTTATATTAATTAAAAACCAACAATGAAGTGGAAGTTTCGATCGGGGAACAGGTCTTTTCCCTCCAAACCCCAGAATGTGGTGACTTAAGTTCGTGTAGTAAACATCGATTAGTCCAAAGTAAGAAGAACGAAGTGATCGAGACGGCAGAGAGGGGATCAGTCTCCTAAAATTGTCCTCAGCCAGGCTACACTGAGATGGCAAACGGGATACCTCCTAATACCGCCTCGGGCGTCCTTTTGCCCTGCGCAGTGCAGGACTCAAAATGTCGTTGGAAATCGTCTGCAGAAATATTGGGTCGTACTGCCATTATAACGTCACGTGATTGGGAAAGTGTTGCCGGTGCAGGTTGTTGTGTACGAATTGACCTCTCCATTATGCCTCTCAAATTTTCAATGAGATTCATGTCGGGCGATTGGGTGGCCAAGTCATTCCCTCGAATTGTCCAGAATAGGGTCTAGTGAAGCAGGGGATACAACCCATCGGCTTTGACCAATGACGTCATACCTTAGTCATAGGTAGTAATTTCTTCACTTCGAGGCATAGATAATAAAACGTTTCTGTGTTCTAATAAGCGCTATCATTAAAATAACTGAATGTGAATCTAAAAGCGATCGCTTGATATTCGTTAAATTATTAAACGTGTGATTTAATTAAGTTAATTGTTTGTTTCTTATTCAGACGGTACTTAATATTTTTCGTAATGATATTGAGGTAATGTGGAGTATTAGTTTTTTATTGTAGAACAATTTTTAGTGTCTTATTTTCGTTTATAGGAATGGATTTGTCTATCCCAATGAATCTTGACGATTTAAGAGAAGCCATGGGCGAGGACATGTTGACCACAATTTGCTTCTTGCAAATGTGTGGTCTCATTGCGGAATACGTCCAATGTCGTGAGTGCGGCGAACATATGCGCCTCACGAGTGTATCAAGTCGCCGAACTCACGACTTATTTGTATGGAGGTGCAGCAGAGACCGGCTATGGCGATCTATTAGGAGGGGAACGTGGTTCGATAAATCTAAGCTCGCCCTGAGAGACATAATGAAAATCACATACTGTTGGTGTTTAAGATATCCTGTGTGGCTCTGTGTGCATGAATGTCGTGTGAGTAAGAGTACGGTAGTAGACTGGTACTCGTTTCGTAGGGAAGTTTGTGGGGAATATATTAAATATAGGGGGCTGTTGGGGGGCCCGGGTGTTGTGGTCGAAATTGACGAATCGCATTTTGGGAAAAGGAAATACAATAGGAGGAACCTCTGGTGGGATTATGGGTGTGGCGGGCAGTAGTTTCAGGTCAGCATTGTGACCATGTAGTGTTCAGAGTAGTACCAAATAGAAGTAAGGAAGTTTTGGTTAGGTTAATTGAAGATCAGGTTGCAGAGGGTTCTATTGTTATTTCAGACTGGTTTTCTTCATATAGGGATGTAGGGGATAGGGGTTAACAACATTTAGTAGTAAACCACAACACTGAATTTAGATCTCTATCGACAGGAGCCTGCTCTAACAGCATAGAGGGGTACTGGTCAGCGGTAAAATCTCTTATAGAGAAAGGGAAACGTCAGATTTCGACTCTTCAAAGACATCTAGATGAGTATTCGTGGAGACAAAGTGTTCCGCGGACATATTGCCCGTTTAAATGTTTTATTAAACATGTTGGCAAAATGTACCGTCCCAAACATCTCAGTTAATTTCAGAGAGAGGGAGGGGGGAGGGGGGAGGGAAGGGGGGTTGGTGAATGAGAGAGAGAGAGAGAGTGTGTGTGTGTGTGTGTGTGTGTGTGTGTGTGTGTGTGTGTGGAAGAGGGAGAGAGAGAGAGAGAGAGAGAGATTTCGTAATGTTTTGTTTGTTGTGAGTGTGGGTATGTGATTTTCGTTACTGTCTGTCTAGGCGAGCTTCCGTTATTTCTCGATATTTCCATGTGGTAAGTTCACTTTTCCATTTGCTTCTTTCACTGGATTTCACTATTTTGCCATATTTCACTGTTTTATTCCACCGATATGTGTATTTTCGTGTTGTGAAGTACGTAACAGAAATTTGACAGCTGTCGATCTTGTTTCGTTTTCCAGCTCTAGTATCAGTACGACATTTTCAAATGTGTACTTCCGAAACCCCCGACACAACTAAAATTTGTATCCCGTGTTTCATTTAGGGTTTACTGAAGCGGAGGATACATCGTTCAAGTGAAGAACACAACAGTAATGCTAATGAAAACGAAGAAATCGACTTACAACACGCTCGTATTCCGTTCTGTACTTAGGCAACACACTTCGAATGAGCTTTTAATTTGTATCGGGTGTTTCATTTACGGTTTAGTGAAAGAGGCGATACATAGTTCAAGTGAACAACAGGACAGTAATGCTACTTAAAACTAAGAAATCGACGTACGCTAAACTTGTATCCCGTACTGCACTTAAGCAATATAGTTCGAAAGAGTTTCGAGATGCAATTGACATACATCTCACGTGATGTATTCTTTGCTAGTAATATTTTTCTTTCCATTGTATTTTGCGGAGAAATACTAAGATGTAAATACCCGATATCGTTAACGTGAAAATACTACTGGTCCTTATATATGTGAAATACAGATCTTCTCTCTCGCATTCCTTTGTTTATGAACATTCTTCTCAGCTCTTTCATCTTTGTAATACATGCTCTCTGGTGAATTCTGACGTCATTGGTCAAAGCCGACGGGTTGTATCCCCTGCTAAACCAGACCCCCAGAATGTTCATCAAACCAGTTGCGAACAATTGTGGCCCGTGACAGTTCCACCATTGTTTAGGAATGTTATGAGGAATAGTATGTCCATGAGTGGCTGCAAATTCTCTCCAAGTAGCAGAACATAAGCATTTACAGTCAATGATCGGTACAGCTGGACCAGAGGACCTTGTCCATTCCATGTAAAGACAGCCTTGGATCCATGGTTTCGTGGTGTTCTCACTACAGTCGAACCCTGCAATCAGCTCTTACCAACTGAAATCGGAACTCATATGACCAGACCACAGTTTTCCAGTCGTCTAGCGAGCAACCAATACGGTCACGGGTCCAGAAGAGGCGCTGCAGGCGTATGTCGTACTGTTAGCAAAGGCACTCGCGACGGTCGTCTGCTGCCAAAGCCCATTAACGCCAGATTTCGGCGCGCTGTTCTAATGGATACGTTAGTCGTACGTCTCATATTGGTTTCTGAGGCTACGTTATGCATTCTTGCTTGTCTGCCAGCGCTGATAGCTCTACACGAATCCTGTTGCCCTCGGTCATTAAATGAAGACCGTCGGCCACTGCGTTGACCGTGGTGGGAGAGAAAGCCTGAAATTAATATTCTCGGCTCGCTTAACACTGTGGAATTCACTAAAGGTTCCCGAAATGGAATGTCCCATGCGTCTAGCTCTAACTACCATTGCACGTTCAAAGTCTGATAATTCCCATGTACGGCCATAATCACGTCGGAAACTTTTTCACATGAATCACCTGAGTATAAATGACAGCTCCAGCAATGCATACGCTTTTATACATTGTGTTCGCGATACTATCGTCATGCGTATGTGAGCATATCGCTAACCAGTGACTTACGTCGCTTCAGTGTAGGACTTACTGGTCGACGAGGAGGCTCTATATAAATTTACTTCAAAAGCATGAAAAATTTTCTTACGAAGTTCTCCAGTTAGAGATATCTGGATATTAATAACCTTCTTTGCTATATAGATTGAAAAGTTATTGGTTAGGAGCTTTCGTAGGCGGTGGTCGGTAGTGCGAGTGACGTAGTACATTCTCGGAAAATCGGGCGCCAAAGAGGCTTGAGCTGACGCCAAAACTGCGTGTATTCGGACGTCCTCCCGCCCGCGTTTCATGCTAATTCTTGATCGTTTACTCTTTCTGTACCACGAATTGCCTAAAGACCAGCCGTCTTGACCTCATAACAGCTAACTTTTGCCACAAAAATACTAAGCTCCGCTCGCCGAATCATCAGGCGTACGTAATGGTAGAGATAAATCACGCAGTTAAGTAGGTCGCCTCTTGTATATACAGCATCTACAATAACTGGTGAAATGAGTGTAGCCTCAGAATGGACACAGGAAACTTACATCCTCGCCACATCTCTCACACTTTATCACATCCAGGTAGAGACAGTAGCAAGCAAACAGTCACGTCTTCGAATATTTTCATCTACGTGTGTGGTACTGTAAGCTGTAAATTCTTCATCTGCCTTCTGGCAACGGCAAGAGGTGGCAGTTCCTCACTTCCCGCTGGAAATTTCTGTTGTGTAGCGTGTCGTCCAGAGAAAATAAATATTATACAGTGCGAGGATCAATAAGGAAATTATTAAGATATAATGATATTTTAGATGTTAGAGGTAACACAAGAGAGAAGTTCACTTGCTGTTCCCATGCAGGATGATGAGTATATCTTGTCTTCCTCAAATCCTTACTCAGTAAATCACAGAATCCATATCGCGATGCAGTTTGTAGCTTTTCCGAATCACAGAGAATTATCAAAAGTGAAAGTGAAGTGCCAGAAAAAAGCGAAGCATCAACGAGGATGTAACCCTGAACCGTAAAACTTGTAGTTGATTGTTACGCATCCCTACATGCCAAACAAAGTCAAGTGTGATTTGTGAGGTGTTCCCAGCGTCATTGATGGTACATAGCTGATGGCTCAGTTTTGCGCACAGTATTTTGGTGACTCACCGGAGATTTTGTGGATTGTTTAGTGCCTGGACACCGAGTGGTCTATAAACTGTCGTTGGTGTGGCGATTTGTTTACAGCCGAGATCGATTCCCAACGCCTTCTACTATATTTGATGCTCATTTACACCGACTGTGAACCATTCTGTGCAACACACGTCTCGTTGATGATTTACGGCCAATGACCAATTATATTTTAATAAATTGGTTATTGGATACCTAGACTTGTTTATTCTGAAACTTCTGTTCCTTCGTATAAGGTTTCCGGACATCCAGAATCATGTTATCCTAAAAACAATTCCAGTCTTCTAAAACAGTTCTGGTCTTCACTCTCACACATATTTACACTCCAGGTGTCAATCGCAGACAGATGAAGCAGAGCCCACGTACTGTCAGACAAACAGAGGCTCGGCAAAAAACTACGGTGTCGACGATTAGTGCTCCAGAGGGAAGAAGACTCATATCGCAACTGGAACGTCCATTTTTTGCTAAAATCAGCTTTTGCAGAAAATAGACACAACGAAAAGAAAATTAAAAGCAAAGGATTGACTACTACGAACGAAGACAAAGATATATTTTGTAGAGTCAAAAAGATTTAGACCAGGGTACGCCTCAGTGACAACCAAACAGCAGTGTATGGAATGCCGGTGCGACGTGCGACTGCACGAGCGCTGACTTCCCCGTGCATAGACGAACCCGCTACAGTCTCCATTTCTTACTGAACTGTCTCAGCAGCATTACGCCTTGTGCTCGGTCGGCCACTACGGGGTCTATCGTCTAAACAACCCGTGGCTTCGAACTTCGAAATCATTCTCGCCACAGCTGCATTTGTCAACGGACCTTTACCCGTTCGAATCCCCTTCCTATGGCGATAGGATCGCAACGCTGAACTAGCACATTCCCCATTCTGATAATACAGCTTCATTAAAAGCGCCTTTTCAGGTAACGTCAACATGCTGCGACTGCTGGCGCATCTGATTCTCTCTCTCATTACAGCTCCTTTTATACACGATTGTCATGCGCAGTCACTGACGTTTTGCTGTCCAGCACCATCTGTCGGACATTTTGTGAACTTGTTTTTTGTTCTAATAAAACCCCTTGTCATTCCAAGCATATGTGTCAATTTTTACCTCTCTATCTACATTATTCCGTGGTTTATTAAGTTTTCAAATTTATACTGACTTTTTGATCATCCGGTATAATGGTCCGTGGACATCACAAAAAAGCAGGACATGGTTCTTAATAGGGTTTGTGATCAAGACGGACAGCAGTGTATGCTCTGCAACGTGCTCGGTAAGGAGTTCTTGTGTTAGGGCGTGTCATTCCTCCACCAGCGCTGTTATCAGCTGCTGGATGGTCATTGGTGCATTTGGACGTGCTGCAATACGTCTTTCCAGCACATCCCTCACGCGCTCGATAGGATTTAAGTCTGGGGAAAGGGCGGGCCAGTCCATACACCGAATACACTCTCGTTCCAATAACTCCTAAAGCTGTGCTGTTCGACACAGCTGCGCACTGTTTTCCATGAAAATGAAGTCAGAGCCAAATTTGCCCTTAAAAAGACACACATGGGGAAGGAGTACAGTGTCATAATACCGTTGACCGGTGAGTGTACCGTATTCAAAAATTTGAAGGTAAGTACGCCTATGCAACATTATGCTTCACCGCATCATAACACCTGGACCAACAAAACAATCGTGTTTTGGCAATGCTTCTGGGCGCATTAAATGTTCCCACCTATTGTCAGATGAGGGTTCGTCCAGAATCTCTACTCAGACTGAAACTGCTGTCATTGCAGAAGGGCACGTGACCCCACTCCTCGTCGGTCACTACGCTCTGGCACTGTCGCTAACTGTGCCACCGGCGAGCAGATGTCAACGGAACACGGGCAGAGAGACCACCCCATCCCCCATGCAGTCGCAATGCTACTGAGGAGCGTGAGACTGCGTGCCTTGCAGTCCTGTTCAGTGTGGTTGCAACTGCACTCGCTGTCTGAAGCGGGTCCCTTCTTGCCCGTTGCATAACGCAGCCATACTCTACTGCCGTTAGTTGACCGTGGTCGACCACCACCTCTCCTTGGGGCAACAGTGCCTGTGATTCGGAACCTTCCCCGTGCGCATGAACCAATGTTGTGACAAACACCAAACTACTGGGCAACTCTCGTCGCACTTCGTCCTTCATCCAGTTTTTCGGTGATTCTTTCGCGTCTGAAGTCATTCAAATGTTGTCTCCCGACCATGTTGTAATGAAGGACACCACTACAGTGCATCTTAACTGCTCGGTGATTGACCCACATTGTCTTTTTCCGTTTCTTCAACTGCCTCCTGTTGCGGGGCCAGCCCCATTAGTCGCTATAGTCACGTTGACCTTACACCGTGTGTCTTCTATCTTTCTGTGCACGACTAGGAGATCTCTGGCAACAAGCTACCGCACTGTGTTGTTAATACGTTGTGTTACTTTAGCCTTCTCGACTCTTAAGTTTCACAGAGCAGTGTACTAACACAAAAAAGGTTCAAATGGCTCTAAGCACTACGGGACTTAACATCTGAGGTCGACAGTAACAGCAGCGCGGTTCTGAACTGAAGTGTATTAATACCCACGGAGTGCAGTGTAAAATAGATGAAAATCTTGTTGAAAGCGCATGTTTCCAAATTAATATTTTGAAGATACTAAAAATCAAAGAAGTTGCATTTTAGAAACATTTTTGTTTTGGAAGTAGCCATTACATTCGTAGATAGTTTCATTACCATATGATTGTTCCAATGAATCTGGCAACTACTTTTTCTGCAATTAGTTTTATGTAGTCATTCCGCCTTAGGTCGTTCCGGATGGTTACTTCTAGGCACTTTACGGTACTTACTGTTTCCAGAGGCGTTTGAAAAGACGGTGCAAAAATAAAACTCCTTATGTGTTTGGGATGAACCTTTTTTTATTTTTCGACATAGTCTCCTTTTAGATTTATACACTGAGTCCAACGCTGTACTAATTTTTTCATTTCTCCCGAATAATAGGAATTGTCCAAGTCTGCAAAATAGCTATTAATTGCTGCAGTCACCTCCTCGTTTGAATAAAATCTTTGTCTCACCAGCAATTTCTTGAAATTGGGGAACAAATAGTAGTCCAAGGGAGCCAAGTCTGGAGAATAGGGGGGATGTGAAACGAGTTGGAATCCTATTTCCTTTAACTTTGCGACCACAACTGCTGAGGTGTATGCTGGTGCATTGTCGTGACGGAAAAGGACTTTTCTGCGGTCCAGTCGTCGGAGTTTTTCTTGCAGCTCAGTTTTCAAACGGTCCAGTAACGATGAATAATATGCACCTGTAATAGTTTTACCCTTTTACAGATAGTCGATGAGGATTATCCCTTGCGAATTCCAAAAGACAGTCTCCATAACCTTTCCGGCCGAAGGAATGATCTTCGCCTTTTTTGGTTCAGATTCTCCCATGGTAACCCATTGTTTAAATTGTTGTTTGGTCGCAGGAGTATAGTACTGTATCCATGTTTCATCCACAGTGACGAAACGACGCTTAAAGTCCTGCGGATTCTTCATGAACACCTGCAAACAATCCTTGCAACACTTCACACGATTCCGTTTCTGGTCAAGCGTGAGCAATTGCGGAACCCACCTTACGGATAGCTTTCTCATGTCCAAATGTTTATGGAAAATATTATGTACCCCTTCATTCGAGATGCCCACAGCACTAGAAATCTCACGCACCTTAACTCTTCTGTCATCCATCACCATACCATGGATTTTATCAATGATTTCTGGAGTCGTAACCGCCACAGGGCGTCCAGAACGTTCAGCATCACGTGTGCCCATATGGCCACTCCGAAAATTCTGAAACCACTTATAAACTGTTCTAATCGAAGGTGCAGAGTCACTGTAATGTTTATCAAGCTTCTCTTTAGTCACCTGAGGCGATTTGCCTTTCATAAAGTCATGTTTAATCACCACACGAAATTCTTTTTCGTCCATTTTTTGACAATCACTCGACTTCCTTGATTCACACGAATGCCAGACACAAAGAAATAGGCTAATGTGGCTGAAACTTGGTGTGCGATCTTTCCAAAGATGCTACCAACTAAACATGACCTCGATACACGCCGGTAGTGCCATCTCTCGGACTTCGCATGGACTTTTCAAACGCCCCTCGTAATAGTATTATCTAATAGTGGTGGATTTCCTCACCTATTTATGTGCAATAAGTTACATTTATTACTTTCTACGCGAATCCTGCCGACAGAATACATCCTCATTTGAGTCACTGGTTTATTATTATCGGCTCGTGCGCCGTTTCTTCTGCTATTCATCCACATAAGTACTCGTTCCCCGCTGCACGGTGATAACTGTCAGATGGACGTAGCAAGCAAAACTAACAGACCCGACCACACCTAGTTACCCGTACGCGCAAGGGCTTTCCAGTCGGCTGAGAACACTCGCTGTTTTGGGCCTCAATGAAATCTTCTCCGGTTTCCTTTGCCATACAGGGCAAGTGGTAACAGCCGCGTCCGAGATCAGATACGATCATGTCGTCTGCTTAGCACACATTACAGCCTCTGTAGCGCGAAGCACATTGGCTGCTTGTTAGCCTGCCGTATAAGCGCTGTGTCTTACGAGCTATCGGCTTGTTTGACGAGAGATTTAGATGTGGCGACGCTCTATTCTCACGAGCTGGTGCTTTACGTGAGTCCAGCGACACGCCCCGTATCCCACAGTAGTCTGCTTCTAGCGCACGCACGTAACGAGCAACAGGTCAGAGCACAACACACGACGCACGACCAGCAGCAGACAGGTAGATTTTGGACACGCACGTCTACGAAAGTAAGTTATGTTTTCTTAGGAAAATGGAACGCAATATAAAGGCGCCATAAACTAATAGTTTCAAACTCAAATTTATAGTTAATTTTTAATTAGAGCAGACTTTGACCTCTGTATTTGGATGACATACTGCGATCCAGGGCAACAAATCGTGTCTCTCCAATTGTGTGGAATGCTCAAGAGAAAAGCAGGTCACCGTATTCCGCTTCCGTAAAGTAAAATATCACCCGGTATTTCCTTTCTATACAGGCCACAAGATTTACACTTCTTGTTCATGCATTCCTTCAACCTGATGAAATATTATTACGATCCCAAATGAACTCTCTTTCTTATAAGCGTTTCTTATCTTCACATGCTTTCAAGTACACCTTTGCCACTCAGTAAGTAAGCGCTTTCCATTCTCCGATAAAATTTAAGTATTACATTCCATTATAATATTGAGGACAGTACGAAATTACGGTTCCCTGCTATACAGGGTGGTCCATTGATAGTAGCCGCGCCAAATATTTCACGAAATAACCATCAAACGAGAAAGCTAAAAGAACGAAACTCGTCTAGCTTGAAGGGGGAAACCAGATGCGCTATGGTTGGCCCGCTAGATGGCGCTGCCATAGGTCAAACGGATCTCAAATGCGGTTTTTTTTTAATAGGAACCCCCATTTTTTATTACATATTCGTGTATTACGTAAAGAAATATGAATGTTTTAGATGGATCACTTTTTTCGCTTTGTGATAGATGGCGCTGTAATAGTCACAAACGTATAAGTACGTGGTAACACGTAACATTCCGCAAGTGCGGACATATTTGCTTCGTGATACATCACCCGTGTTAAAAGGGACCGTTTACCAATTGCGGAAAAGGTCGATATCGTGTTGATGTATGGCTATTGTGATCAAAATGAGCAACGGGCGTGTGTTATGTATGCTGCTCGGTATCCTGGACGACATCATCCAAGTGTCCGGACCGTTCGCCGGATAGTTACGTTATTTAAGGAAACAGAGAGTGTTCAGCCACATGTGAAACGTCAACCACGACCTGCAACAAATGATGATGCCCAAGTAGGTGTTCTAGCTGCTGTCGCGGCTAATTCGCACATCAGTAGCAGACAAATTGGGCGAGAATCGGGAATCTCAAAAACGTCGGTGTTGAGAATGCACCCGTACCGTATTTCTATGCACCAGGAATTGCATGGCGACGACTTTGAACGTCATGTACAGTTCTGCCACTGGGCACAAGAGAAATTGCGGGACGATGACAGATTTTGCACGTGTTCTATTTAGCGACGAAGCGTCTTTCACCAACAGCGGTAACGTAAATCGGCGTAATATGCACTACTGGGCAACAGAAAATCCACGATGGCTGCGACAAGTGGAACATCAACGACCTTGGTGGGTTAATGTATGGTGCGGCATTATGGGAGGAAGGATAATTGGCCCCATTTTATCGATGGCAATCTAAATGGTGTAATGTATGCTGACTTCCTACGTAATGTTCTACCGATGTTACTACAAGATGTTTCACTGCATGACACAATGGTGATGTACTTCCAAGATGATGGATGTCCGGCATATAGCTCGCGTGCGGTAGAAGCGGTATTGAATAGCATATTTCATGACAGGTGGATTGGTCGTTGAAGCACCATACCATGGCCCGCACGTTCACCCGATCTGACGTCCCCGCATTTCTTTCTGTGGTGAAAGTTGAAAGATATTTGCTATCGTGATCCACCGACAACGCCTGACAACATGTGTCAGCACATTGTCAATGCATGTGCGAACGTTCTTTTTTTTCTTTTGCTACTGCCTTTATCCCGCATTGTGCGCAGGGTCGGCAAGGTTAAGTACGGAATTGGCATGGTTAATGTTAAGGGGTGGCCGGATGCCCTTCCTGTCGCCACCCCATACCCCCGGGTTGAAATTAGTGTATCCCAGCTGTCTGCGTGTGGAGGAAATCTTGAAATAGCGTGAATGTGTTTCAAATGTCTGCGAGTCGTGTAACTGAGGTGGGACGCGGGGACCAGCCCGGTATTCACCTAGTAGGATGTGGAAAACCGCCTAAAAACCACATCCAGGCTAGCACGTATTGCCAAATGCATTGAGGTTGACGGACATCATTTTGATCATTTATTGCAATAATGTGGCATTTACGGGTAATCACGCTGTAACAGCATGCGTTCTCAGAAATTATAAGTCCACAAAGGTATATTTATCACATTGGAACAACTGAAATAAAGTGTTCAAACGTACCTACGTTCTGTATTTTAATTTAAAAATCTTACCTGTTACCAACTGTTCGTCTAAAATTCTGAGCCACATGTTTGTGACTATTACAGCGCCATCTATCACAAAGCGAAAAAAGTGGTCCAACTAAAACATTCATATTTCTTTACGTACTACACGAATATGTAATAAAAATGGGGGTTCCTATTTAAAAAACGCAGTTGATATCTGTTTGCCCTATCGCAGCGCCCTTCAAGCCAGACAAGTTTCGTCCTTTGTAGTTTTCTCATTTGAAGCTTATTTCGTGAGATATTAGGCCCGGTCATGATCAATGGACCACCCTGTGTAATATATTTAGGAGGGATGAGCTCAAATTCCTGCCAGATTTCACTCAAAATAAATATTATTTTCAGAACTGCGGATGAAGAATGTCTGAGCACTTTAGCAATATTGTTGGTTTCCCACAAAATTTAACTTCAGTTTTTTTTATTTGTAGCTTTGGGTGTCAGCGTAATGTGTTTTACTTCCCCAAGCTATTACATTATTGCACAGTTTGTACGTGTGATTTTGGGTTGGTCAAGAATGGTCACTAGTAAATCAGTTACAGGAAGGCGTAAGCAAAAATTCAAAGAGTATAACAGATATTACATTACGTGCTTACTATAAATAATAGATAAGAATAATACTGTGTACTTCTTTTAACTGTTAAACTGAAAATAATGACTGATGCAACAGACAAAACACAAATACTACTCATTAACACGAAAATCCTCGGACAACTATACGACATTCTTCTTGAAAGAAAACCCATACAAAATAGGACAATTTTTGTTTATAACATTAGTCAAATTTATAAATTTGAAAAGGAAAAGACCAAGCGAAGTGGCGCAACGGATAACACACTGGATTCGCATTCGGGAGGACGCCGGTCCAAATCCCCGTCCGGCCATCCTGAGTTAGGTTTTACGTGAATTCTCTAAATGCCGGGATGATTCCTTTGAAAGGGCACGGCCGACATCCTTTCCCATTCTTCCCCACACCGACAGGACCGATGACCTCGCTGTTTGGTACTCTCCCCCAAATCAACCAGGCAGTCAAAAAGAAAAACATTTGCCGTGCAAAAAATTTCTCCAAAACTGTTTTTTAAAATTGCATGTGAACTCCTTTGGCTTCTTAACTCCTTTTTACTAAAATTACATTTAATTGTTATATTGGTCCGAAAGCAACATTAAAAACATATTATTAAACTTCTGTTCTTCGAACTAATCACAATATATATGTACCAGAATGAAAAACGTAGACCAATTTAAAATAATTTTAATTTATTGTGGCCCCACATTCAAACTTAAGTAATACGGATGCTTCTCTTTTTCCAAATGAGAGTGTAGAAAAACATTACGTGATACTATGAATGATTACTTGTTGTTATGAGTAACTTTTATGTCACAATAGATTTAAAAAAAAAAAAAAAAAAAACGAAAGAAAAGTAAGTCTGTCCGACAAAGCGTTGGCAGTAGTTAATCTCCATTCCATACCAGTGGCATATTTTGAGTATTGAAGTTATTTTTAAAGTGCGTTTTATAACAGTACGAATTTGAATTATAATTCCAAGTTATACGAACAATCCTTCTCCACCCCTGTCTCCCTGTAACATCATTTTGCAACCGTTAACCCTTGCGCCTGATGCACTTTGAAAAGGTTTACTGTAGAATATTGTAAGAGGACAGAAATTTCGTTCTACTCCAGTATTTCCTCTAAAAGTTTACAATTCGCGATAAAGTGGTACTAAATTATTAACAGAAACAAAGAAATTTGACATTACCAACAAGGTTGAGATCTTTGAGCATATAAAAGATTTTAATATATTCTAGAAATATCTGGATGTAATTATGAAGGAATATTTGCCTACCTTTGGTATGTGGATTTATAGATTGTAAACAACTATTATCGTAAAATTTTTCTGGTTGGTTTTAATTCGTACTAATGACAGTAATTGCTTTTCACCATCAATTTCTTCCCTCTTCTGTAATGCTTTTTGAGTTGATTAAACTTTGTTTTCACTGTGTGTAGTCTCAAGTATAAGCAGGTACAGCCCAGTTTATTTGCAACCCCATAGTTCTGTCAGTTTTTTTCAGTACACACTGCCTACAACCTTGCTGCTTTTCCAGATGTGAGTGTCAGTGTATCATTAGCATGACTTTCCGATTCACTGACGGACTGGCTCAGCTGCCTAATCGCTGACACAGTCGTTTAAAGGTAATCTGTATAAGAGTTGGTAAAAAGTCTATATTATTGTAGGAAAAGCTTAGTAATAATCACTTTGAAAACAAGAGTTAGGACATCGTTAATGCATCAAAAATGTAGCTACCATGGTAATATACACATAGAGGACTTTCACTGAAGATGCTCAGTTGGTGTCAAGTATGAACTGACAGTCACGTTCTGATTTTCAGAACCTTTATCTTTGGAAGACAGCGCAATGAAGAACTCAAAAATTAGGATGACAAACATAAATTTAGTTGGTTAGTTAGTTAGTTAATTACATGTTCCATGGATCATTTTGCACGATAGAACGCAAAGATGTGGATCGAGTCCTTCAAGTCCCTATCGCAAATTAATTTGTACATACGGTTACATTCTGAATATTTCTTAGTTTTTTTATTTACAAAAAGACAAAAGATATACAGTTGTGAATTAGTAATTCCCGCCCGCCACCTTTTAAACAACAAACACAGTGACGTAAATTGTAGCATTTGGGAGAAAATAGAATAGAAAATATATTTATGATGTCAAGACTCGCTGAGGCAGATAAAAGACCAATCCTTCGGTTAAAAAAAGCAGAGAAATAGACCGAGTATATTGGTTATAATTATTATGTACAGCGTGGTTACAATTAATCTTTCGCTACTAGAGCCATTGTAGATGGAAAACTATTTACCTGTGGATACTGAACTCTATAGGAGTGATGTTCAGATTGCGCTGCAGGATATGCGTTGTTAGTACTGTTAGTCAGATGACTTGCCGTTAAGCGCCGGTACTGGTAGGAAGACGTATGGTTGAATTACAAGCATCAGTGTACATTACAGGGGTACGAAGTGAGCAGGGCTTTACTCGTAAAGCTGTTCTATCAAAACAACAATAGCAACGATGCTACTTTCGGGAGTACCGACACATCAAAAAAAGACGAAGAGGTCCTCTTTCTGCACTGAGATTGAAGAACATGATTTGGAAGTTGGAATTAACTGGCGATATGGGAATTGCTCCTGGGAGAGGCCGATCGGCAATTGAGCCACAAATGGTTGAAAAATTTACTGTTGTCATGGCTGAGAATTCTGGACGCAATGTGCGACCTTCAAGCAGTGCGCAAGCTGTGTCACGACAACTGAACATTCCACGATCCGCCTTTCCAAAAAGTACTGCGAACAATTGTGAAATGGTATCTCTAGTTCGGTTTCAGGCTGTACTGGATGCTGGCGGACGTAACACTGAGCAACGTTCGTAACCTAGAACGTAAACATGGTTGCCACTACCCTCTCTTGTCTAAACTAATATGTGTTTCTTCCGACGGCTTAGTCGTTATTTCTCTTCCGCATGTCCTTACCACTATTTTCACAAACTTTCATTGTCCCACAATCACTCGTTCTTCATGGGCCCTCTCGAGTAGCGAAAGTTTAATTATAATCACCCTCCCAGAGAGAATTAAGGGCACAAAACGACGGTAGAGAGCCACATAAAGAGAACGGAAAGGTGATGAGTTAGGTCCAATTCACAGAAAACGGGGATTCTATTCCTGTAGTCAAACAAAATAAAACTACTGTCGGCTTATGGGGATACTTCGAGATTGAGTGCATTATGTGAAAATGATTCATACACTAGTAATTTTTGCAAGCAAAATAAGAAGATCATAAAATTCTCCTTTAGGTTCATTGCGAATTTTTATAGAAATTTTTTACTAGCCTGTTTTCAATGACGGTTAATTTCTGAATTCTGCTAAAGGTTAATAAACTGTTATTGACTGCTACTGCAGCGGTGCTTCTAAGAGAAATACACTGAAGAGTCAAAGGAACTGGTGCACCTGCCTATTATCGTGCAAGGCGCCCGCTAGCACGTAGAAATCTCGCAACACGACGTGGCACGGAATCAACTAATGTCTGAAGTAGTGCTGGAGGGAACTGACGGCATGAATCCTGCACGGTTTTTCATAAATCCGTAAGAGGTCGAGGGGTGGAGATCTCATCTGAACAGCACGTTGCAAGGCATCCCAGATACGCTGAATAAAATTCATGTCTGGGGAGTTTGGTGGCCAGCGGAAGTGTTTAAACTCAAAAGAGTGTTCTTGGAGCTTCTCTGTAGCCACTTTGTAGCAATTCAGGATGTGTGGGGTTGTCCTGCTGGAATTGCCCAAGTCCTTCGAAATGCACAATGGATATCAATAGATGAAGGTGATTAGACAGGGTGCCTACGTACGTGTCACCAGTCAAGAGTCGTCTCTATACGTACGATGGATCCCACATCACTCCAACTGCACACACCCCACACCATTACAGAGCCTCCACCAGCTTGAACACTCCCCTGCTGACATGCAGGGTCCATGGATTCA
This sequence comes from Schistocerca serialis cubense, assembly GCF_023864345.2. Classification (NCBI taxonomy): domain Eukaryota; kingdom Metazoa; phylum Arthropoda; class Insecta; order Orthoptera; family Acrididae; genus Schistocerca; species Schistocerca serialis. Next base: position 357,172,145 of record NC_064639.1, read on the forward strand.
TGAGGTTGACTCCGTACTCGTACACGTCCATACGACGATACAATTTAAAACGAGACTCGTCCAACCAAGCAACATGTTTCCAGTCGTCAACAGACCTCGCCTAGGCGAGGTGTAAAGCGTTGTCGTGCAGTCATCAAGGGTACACGTGTGGGCTTCCGGCTCCGAAGGCCCATATCGATGACGTTTCGTTTAATCGTTCGCACGCTGACACTCGTTGATGGCCCAGCACTGAAATCAGAAGCAATTTGAGGAAGGGTTGCACTTCTGTCACGTTGAACGATTGTCTTCAGTCGTCGTTGGTCCCGCTCTTGCAGTATCTTTTCCTGCCACTGCGATGTCGGGGATTTGATGTTCTACCGGATTCTTGATATTCACTTTACACTGTTGAAATTGTCGTAGGGAAAAATCCCCATTTCATCGCTACTTCGGAGATTCTGTGTCTCATCAAAATGGTTCAAATGGCTCTGAGGACTATGGGACTCAACATCTGAGGTCATCAGTACCCTAGAACGCAGAACTACTTAAACCTAACTAACCTAAGGACATCACACACATCCATGCCCGAGGCAGGATTCGAACCTGCGACCGTAGCGGTCGCGCTGTTCCAGACTGAAGCGCCTAGAACCGCTCGGCCACACCAGTCGGCTGTGTCTTATCACTCGTGCGCCGGCTATAACACCACGTTTAGACTCACTTAACTCTTGATGACCTGCCATTGTAGCAGCAGAAACCGATCTAACATTTGCACCAAACGCTTAGTGTCTCATGCAGGCGTTGCCGACCGCAGCGCCGTCTTCTGCCTGTTCACATATCCCTGTATTTGAATACGAATGCCTATACCAGTTTCTTTGGTGCTTTATTTAACAAGAGGTGGAACCCCTCCACGTCAACACCGGCATGATGGCCACTTCAAAAGGTCTACTGCCATCTCTGCATAAGGGTTAGTTTTCACTAAAGTGAGGTGGTGCAGGATGTGGTTACTGCGATGTTTGCGTACGTCTCGTTAAGGTTAACCATTAATACGCGCTCATCTGGAGATAGATTGGGTCCAAAGTCGAACGAAGGGTAGCGGTTTGAAGGGCAGAGGAAAAAAAAGTGCTAAGGCAAGAGCCAAAGGAAGAAAACCTCTGCGATAGTTAGGTCGGGTGGTAAGTTCAGTAGCGGATGTCTTGCTGCCTGCGTCAGGTCATGCAAGGGTAGGCTTTGTTAGTATTGGGTATCATGCATGTCGATACCTTTGACGTTGTGCGGTGCTGTTACTCAGCGGCTGCCACTGGGTGCCGGTGTTGATCTCTCGGTCAGCGTCAGCAAACCTGTAACAGTTAGGTTCATCATCAGTTTGTGTCCGATAGGTCATATATCAGATGCATATTGTAGGGTGATGTTGGAGATTGTTTGTGCGTCAGTGGGCGAGCTCTTCGGTTTCCCTGCTGTAGTCTGTTGGTCGGCTTTAGTAGCAGCCGCTATTTCCAGTGAATTTTGCTGATATGCAGGGGCTTGCCAACGTTTGTCGCTTGTTGGTGTGTGTCATCTTGCCATAGGTGTTTATGCCCTAGCTAGGGCTTCAGTGAATCTACTACAATTTTTTTGTACATTATTGGGAAAGACCGGCAAATCTGCTGACATTAGGCTGAAAATTAGAACATACGGCGCTCAACCTACATACAGGACCGTCAGCAAACGCCAAAAACGAGAAGATGTGGTCTGTTTGCTTCCAGCGTTAGACAGTATGCCAGTAGCACATTGTTTACATCGGAGACATTCCAACAAATTGGCTACTCTTGTAAGGGCGACATTCGGTGGCGGGCGCGGGCGTTTCCCAAGCAGTTCTCAGAGGGGCACAGCCACCATCCGTACTGAGGGCGTAGGCAATGTTTTAACCATCGCAGAGAAACACCGCTGGCAGGCTGGTGAATATTTTATGGAAATAGCCGCTCCTGAAAAAGTACCTTTCACCGCCACCGTGTCTAAAGAGCCGCTCTGGCCCCTGTTAACAAGGCGTGCTGTCAGAGACGAAAAGCAGTGCTGCCCAGAGTAGCCGACTGCCACTTGCAAGAGGCTGGCGAATCGGGGACGCGTTTCAAATTATGTCTCCTTAAAGAGACCCCCACAGCGTGCCGACGATATTCTCCAGAGTTAAGCTGTGCACAGTAGCAAGATACTGTCTAGTAGACGTTTCGAAATGGACAGTCGCTCTAATAGGCACCAGTGTTGACTCTTATCGTTTGCAGGCGTGTAACCACTTCATTTCACATGAGAGGAAGTTCTGTCTTCATAGTGGTGAGTAACATGATGATACATACTATGCGTGGACAAAACGTTGTAATCAAACGACAAGTAATTATTTAAATAAAAAACTTGTTCATATAACGCGTGTTTTAAATGAACTGCAAAGTATAAATTAATTTCTCCAAACCCCCTACAAATTCCTAGCCCAATACAGACGGCCCGGAAACTTTGTGCCTCTGAATTATTAATAGCTGTAACAATACTTGTAAAACTTTAACAAAAATGGCTCTCCAATAGCTCTGAGAACTATGGGACTCAACTGCTGTGGTCACCAGTCCCCTAGAACTTAGAACTACTTAAACCTAACTAACCTAAGGACATCACACACACCCATTCCCGAGGCAGGATTCGAACCTGCGACCGTAGCAGCAGCGCGGCTCCGGACTAGAGCGCCTAGAACCGCACGGCCACCGCGGCCGGCCCTTTAACAAAAAATATGGGGAGTACGCAACTGACAATTGATGCGTGAATAGTTCATCTAAGTCACTAACAGTTTTATTGCATTGCAAATGATGTGAACTGTTGTGGGAATTTTCTCAACCACAGCTTCTCTCTAGTCTCCTTATATATTGCATGCGCCCCATTTTTAAGTTTTAAACTTTACAAGTATTGTCATAGATAATGAAAATTCGTAAGTACTCATTTTCATGACTATCTTTATTCGGTTAGTAATCTTACGGGACCAGAAGAAATTATTTTATACACTGAAGCACCAAAGAAACTGGTATAGGCATGCGTATTCAAATACAGAGATGGGTAAACAGGCTGAATACGGCGCTGTGGTCAGCCTAGGCTATTTACAACTAGAGTCTGGCGCAGTTGTTGATCGGCTACTGCTGCGACAATGGCGGGTTTGAAGAAAATGGTTCAAATGGCTCTGAGCACTATGGGACTTAACTTCTGAGGTCATCAGTCCCCTAGAACTTACAACGACTTAAACCTAACTAACCTGAGGACATCACACACATCCGTGCCCGAGGCAGGATTCGAACCTGCGATCGTAGCGGTCGCGCGATTCCAGACTAAAGCGCCTACAACCGCTCGGCCAGTCCGCCGGCACATATTGTTAATTAGATAGTTTAAGTAGTCAACAATTTTGTGACTAGGTAGCGGTATTTGAAAAACTATTTTTTTTAAACAGTCACGGTTTATTAAAAGTCAGATGGTATAAAATTCCCTTTTTTATGTTGACGAACTTTATTCAGTTACCTGGGGACACATATAAATATTTTGGAGAAAAGGCTTTCTGTTTGTGTAGACAGTGATTGACTTATTGTAAGGTACTACTTTTTTACTCTATCGTAACCGATTTCGGCCTTCATAGGCCATCTTCAGGAGCTACAGTAGAGAAGAGAGAAACTTAAATCAAGATCTGAAACAAGTGCAACTGTTTTCACTGGATCTACGTGTGAGCTTACTAAAGTGCTATTAACTTGCATATCGTTCATACATACGGGCGGCATTTGGTGAACAAGTGTTCATGCGTTCACATCTAAACATAAAATACATGCAAACAACCAAGCGTACTTTTCCTTCAGTACCCATTGCGCTAGGTGCGCGCGTCCTCTACAAGACAGTCTTCAATAGTGGAAATCATGAAATATGACAGTTGTTACAATAATGCTCCAGGTGATCATGGGCCGGCTTGTAAAAGAGTGCCGCACTGTACGGGCAGCGTCTAAGCTTCCTAACATCTACCCAGCTAACGTAAACACTTCGTAGTTATGCGGGGCAGCCGCGGGGTCTGGGGCGTCTTGTCACGGTTCGCGCGGCCCCCCCCCCCCCCCCCCCCCCCCCGGCGGAGGTTCGAGTACTCCGTCAGGCATAGGTGTGTGTGTTGACCGCAGCGCAAGTTAAAGTTAGATTAAGTAGTGTGTAAGCTTAGGGACCGATGACCTCAGCAGTTTGGTCCCCTAAGATCTTACCACAAATTTCCAAATTTCCAAAACACTTCGCAGCCGGAAGAAGAGTGCCGGCGAGTTACAACAAGGAACTGTCCTGCGTCATCCATTTCGTGTCACCTCTCCTAAGCCTGTGTAGAGTGGTGTAAACATCTGACAGGCTGAAGATCAACGCCTCCGAGTACCGAAAGATAAACCATAACGATTGCTTCTCTGTCACTTTAATTGTAAAGGCCTCACATCGTTCTAAATAGATTTTATAGTTTTAACGAGCTGTATTTATTTTCATATTTGATGAGTAATTGACTGAAATATTATTGTAATAACTATCATATTTTATGGCTTTTACGATTGAAGATTGTCTTATAGAGGACCCGCGCAGCTAGAGCAAAGCGTAGGGAAAGAAAAATACACGTTGTTGTTTGTATATAATTCGCTGATTTCTGATTTTATGTTTAGCTTACAACGCAGGAACACTTGTTCAACAAATGCTGCCCATAGGTATTTAAGATTCTCTGTTCTTTATTGCAACATCTGAAGATGGCTCTGAAGGCCGAAACCGGTTATGATTGTACCACAAAAAAGTGATTGAGTAAAAATAGAGAAAATAATACCTTCCATATAAACACGTCCGATCTATGGTATTAATTTAAATCAATAAAGTTTCTAAATATCTTTCAGTTACACTTTCGTAGAGTGTCTTTTAATCTATCTTACCCTAGGTAGCTGCAACAGCTTCGTATTAATTTCACTAGAGTGTGCTGGAGGGTATTCGTCGCGGTGACCAGGTGTGTGGAAGCACTGTGCAGCAAGATGTTGCTCGTGTTACAGCGGCGGAGTTTGTGCGGACTGGTAGCGCCGGCGCTAAATCAAGTCTGGCCGTGGGGCGAGTTGCTCGCATACGCAGACCCTGCTTTGCGTAGCCAGCCGCCACCTGTGTTCCTCGTCGCCGTCTTAATTGTGTGGCCGCCCCCGCCCCGCCTTCCCCACCCTCATATGATATGATCTGCTCGGTCGTCCGGTTCGCGTGTGTAGCTCTCGGCCCGACTTGCTCAAAGCACGCGGCCGCCGATTTAGGCCGTGAAGACAGCTGCTGACTCTCTACCATGACTCGCGGGCCACCCGCCGCTCAACTTTCCGGGTGCGTTGAAGTAATCATCTCCGACCCGTGACGAACAGATACTTTTTCGGGTGCGTTGAAGTAATCATCTCCGACCCGTGACGAACTGATACTGAGGCGCGTAACATAACACGAGAGCAAAAGAAAAAGTATACACGACGAGTCTGTATTATTCTTTTGGAACAGAGGTTTTGTGACACAGAATGAATGTACTTTCGCCCCAGGTCTACGCTATATTCGAAGGCGACAGTTTGACTGTGAGTTAGCGGAGGCGTAATTCTTGTTATGGCGCCTATTTTCCACCCAGTTGGTTTCAGTGAGTAATGTATGTCCGCTATTTTGATGAGTCATCGTATAGACAGGTAAAATATTTTCAACATTCTGCTACACTGGCTTTCTATATGTACGCATTTTCTTCCCGAATTTGAAGAAGGGGAAAGAGGGAAGTTCAATCATGGAAAGAAATAGGAAGTGGCGTCGAAGGATGTGTCAATTCTTAATCTGACAATGTTCTGTTACAAATTGCATACCACGATTCCTAGAAAACTTCAAAAGCAAGAAACGGTTGTCATCACTTTAGATGTCGCTTAGATCCGAGAATCTGACACCTTATAACTTGGAACGTATAAGATGCGATCAAAAAGTTTCCGTTCAAAGTCCGATCAGTCCAGAATCGGTGTGCCAGTCAGGTAAAATCGCCTTGAGCATTGAAGCAATCATCCACCGACGAAACAGGCTGAATATAGGCGTTTGGTAAAACACCACTTCCTGTTGTGTGAAGAAGTCCGCAACTGGCTGCTGTACATCCTCGTCCGACAGGAGTCGACGACTGTTCGAGGACTTTGATGAGGGACCGAATACGTGGTACTCACACGGGGAGAGATCAGGACTATAGGGCGGGTGCTCGAGCGTCTCACACTAGACTTGACGTAACTTCTGCGTTACAACGTTTACGGTACGGGGACATGCGTTATCACGTAGCACCAGCAGCACTCCTTGTCACAGTTGGTTTTTACAGACATGCTGCCCATACGCTTCCCTCATTACCCGATGGATGTCTGCTCGTATTTGTCTTTTGGCAACCAAGAAAAGAACAACAGCACGTTGGTCCTATTTGGAGGCAGTTGGTAATAACGTCACCACAGTTCACGTTTCCACATTTACCGCACCATCGTATTATTCTTTGTAAATTTTGTAGATAAAACAAAAGAAAAGAAAACTTGAAAAAGATGAAAAACGAAAATTGTAAGATGTACGACCTGTTTTAAAACATCAGGTAACAGTTCTATAATTTCACAATAAATAAATAATACATTAATGAATGACACACTCATCCCTTGCCTACATGTCGGTGCTTATATACCCACCTTGGAGTCAAGCTACAGTGCGTATACGCTGCAGCAACGCCCTCAGATGGAAACTCTTTGCTTGTCGTTTATATTATCAACACTAAAGCTGTTCCACATTTTCGGAATACTTTCGTACCATCTTCGGGGATAGGCCCTACAGGTTCACAAAAATATTTTTAGTAGTTAATCCATGAATCACATAGTCAATTCATTGTTTTACCTTGTGTACAGGAGTAACTTATGGATTAAATAATGTATACTATTACGTTAGCTTCTTACTAATATTTGTGTCTGATCTTTTTTTCGTGCACATGTAATATGTACACAGGAACGAGCTCAGGGTACGGTACTTTGTGCATTGTGATCATACATTTCATGAAAGATAGCCATTATAATTCATTATACCCGCCAGGGTAGCCGAGAGCGCAAACGCGCTGCTTCCTGGACTCGGGTAGGCGCGCCGGCCCCGGATCGAATTTGCCCGGCTGAACCACGACGGGGAGCCGGTGTGCAAGCCAGCCTGGATGTGGTTTTTAGGCAGTTTTCCACATCCCAATAGGTGAATACTGGGCTGGTCCCCACGTTCTGCCTCAGTTACACGATTCACAGAAATTTGAAACACGTTCGCACCCTTCCATGGCTTACACTAGACGCAGACAGTTGGGGTACACACATTCTGTATCGGGAGGGGGGGGGGGGGGGTTACGAGGTGGCGACAGGATGGGCATCCGGCTACCCCTTAAAATTAACATGCCAAATCTGGTTAACCATACCAGCAGACCCCGCAATTCGAGATTAATGCTTGGAAGGAGAGAACCATTATATTTAATTATATGATACTTCTGTACAAAGCATTAGTACATTCCCAGATTCATCAGGTAAAAATGAGCGTGTGGCATTGTTGGCCGGGAGGCCCCATCCGAGGAAGTTTGGCCGCCGAGTGCAAGTCTTATTTCAGTCGACGCCACAGTGGGCGACTTACGTGCCAGTGATGAGGATGAAATGATGATGAGGACAGCACAACACCCAATCCATGAGCAGAGAAAATCTCTAACCCGACTAGGAATCGAACCCGGGTCTGCTGCAACGGAGGCAAGCACTTTACCACCCAGCTAAGCAAATTCTATTTCTTTAAAATATGATACTAGGCTATCACAGAATAATTAGCGTCTATCTTGAGTTGTCTGATCAAACAAACCCGTGACCAGTTATGTTGCCACTTTTTTATGCGTTCAGTATTCTCTGTTAGTCCTTTCTGTATGGGTCCCACGTACTTGAGTAATATCTGTTGGCGTCGTTCTTTGTATCATTATATAAATTGTGGGTTGATGATCCAGGTCAGTGAATTGGATCCCGGGTGGTACTGATTAAATATGCAACGGTCCCTCCAAAACAATGAACTGGGGCTCTTACAATTATAGAATGAGACACAAATTATAATTACTTCGACTATTCCAATAAAATTCCTGATCAACATGAATGTTCTTTCGACAAAATCATAGATAAACAAATGGCGACCTGTGGCAATATTAATCTAATAAGCCTCAGCACATATACATTACGTGTCAGGAGAACAGATGCTAATAGCTGTGCAAGCAAATTAAATATAATCGCCAAATGCCCAATGATTGTCACAATGTTCACTGTAAATAGACAATTCTACTGATAGGAGTATATCACACTAGTGCTCAGAGTTGAAAACTTTTCATGGCACTAAAATTCAAGTCTTCATAGAGAAGTTTGTAGTAGCTGAATTACTTAAAAATGAATTTAGTGGCCCTCTGCATTATCTTGCCGTTGCAGCTCCTCACCACAATACTGCAGGTGGTGGCGGAAGTTGCTGCAGAATTGCTGATCAGTGGAACCAACGACCGTCATCAGTGGCTAAGTTGAAATAATCCCAATGTTTTCTAAGTTCCCAATCCATCAGCTCCGAAGTCTCGCTGCGGCTCTGAACATAAAAGTCTGGCGCCAGAGGCTCCCGAAGAACATCCTGAGGGTTGAAGCTGAAGTCAAACTCTGATTTCTCATCGAGCGTTAGTTAAAAGGAAACCTCACACTATCCTCTGAGTGCCGACTGATCACACTGCTTCTTACGAAACAATAGTCCTCTTCCTCTGGCTGGTTAACCAATGACATGGGTCCCACCTGTCGTCTATACTCTAATGAAAAAAGTTGCATCACTCTCCCTGCGGCTCTTTCTTTGATCAAAGAGGTGCCCTGCATTGATACCATCCGATGCCTCTTCCTATGTTGTAATTTTCGTACCTAAGCCAGACTGGTAGGTCTTACATTGTGGAAACATTTGCTTTTCGCAAAGTCAAAACGTTCAGCAGTGTCTCACGTTTTCAAAGGTCCAGGACTGCGGGTCACCTACCTGTCATTGAGGTGTTTATATTTCGGTGTCACTGTTTTCTGGGAACTGTCCAGCTTCCTACATTTCAAGTACAATGGCAACTCCATATGCAGGTTGTAAATGTTTTCGCCAGTAGTTCACTTCAGAGGAAATGCTATCTGTGTTTATGTTCAAAGCCTAACGGCTGATCAGAACCAAAATAGACGAAATATTAGTTCACTTTATTTCATGAACGATAAACAGATTTACTTAACTTTATACAATCCTTTGCCACAGGAGTGCTTGATAATGTACAACTGTCATTGACTATTAATGCATCCCTTGATGCATACACTCAGAAACTCTTCTTTGAAGTACAGTGTTCAACGAGCACAAAAGTACATTTCCATCTGAGACTTGAGGACCTCTTTAGTTCTACTCGATGATATTGACTGCTTCAGCTGAGGTCATAAACTGGGGCAGAGCACTTCCATGCTCGGCCTTATACTGACCGTGCGAGGGCGCTGCTGTGCTTAGAGTAAGGGCGTGCCTCTCCCATTCATCGTTGCAGATGACAGCGAGGCATCACCAATGTCTGTGGTACAGATGTGAGTTACCGATTTTGCTGTGGCACCGTGGTCTTTGAACGGTACCACAGGAAGACAGCCTAATGATAATAGCACTTGGGCACTGTTACTGCCATGCCAGAAATTATGCAAAACTTTTATCCATTCTGGATTTGGAACAGTGCGACTGTCTTGTTAAAGATTTCAGGAATTACTGCAACCAATCGCCGTTTTTTCTTCAATTTTTATTTACTCATGACCGATTTCGAATCGCCTGGCAATTCATCGGTAGATAATAAAATTTAGTTTGGAGTATTGTGGTGGTCGTGCATCTGTGGCAAATATAGAGACGAACAAGTGGGAAGTGGGAAGTATGTGGGAAGAATATTAAGATTGTAAAATTAATTTGATTTTATTACTCACTGTTTTTATTCTTATTACAAACACTGCACTGGAAAACGTAATGTATGTTTTCCAGTATCGTAAAATATAAAGTGAAACAGGCACTTTTCCACCCATGGCGGCTTCAACATACTTTCCAAAATATAAACAAACCAAAGAGTGTGGCTGTTGTTGTCTACAAAGAGTTTTGTAGAGGCAGAGACTTTCTTTGCAGATTTTTCGTTTTGTGTGGCATTCATAATATAACAAATGTTTATTACATTACTTTCTTTATAAAAATTATTATTATATTGTTACATTGCAATTTTTTTCTTATGCCATTTACAAAATCTACAACAAATTATGTGCCGCAGCGAACAAAATACTGCCTCCCGATGCTACACATCCTATACGAGCAAATGCGTTGCACAGTAAATCTAAGAGTTACAATACGGGGTGTGCAGCGAGTCCATTTATACGCTGTCACTGTTCTAGCTGACAAGAAACATGGCCGCAGAGTCTCGGAGGAAATACACGGTCCGCAGCGGCAAGGCAAGCAGTTCCGGAAGAAGATATTTCGCGTAACGGCTAGCTGACAGGAAATGGGACGTCGATACGTGCGAGAGGGGCAGTGGGGAGGAGAGGGACGACAAGAAAGAGCGGCGAGGTGTGAAGCGGAGCGACAATTTGTAGCGGCCGCGGCCAGCCGGGGACCACCCGGCGCACCTCCTGCGGGAGCGAGGCTCGTAAATCTGCCAGCACGGCACCGCACAGTCCCTACCTGCGGCTGCTACCGCCGCAGTCGTAAGCGCGGCCGAGACGTCCAGCGCGGGCGTTCAGTGAGCTCTCCAGAGGAGCTGGAACAACAAGGAAAGGCTGTAGTCTCCACAAAATCATCTCACAAGTTCATGCAAGAGTGGAAGGGGATGAGAAACGGTTGTTTTACAGTCTAAGGCAAAAAAAGAAGCGACGCACCATGAACGAATTATCCGAAAGAGACGGAAATCGGTAAATGTGAATTACCTATACATACAAACAAATGATTAAAATTTCAGAAAAGCTGGATGATTTATTCAAAGCGGAGGAGCAAGTGAATGATCTGTTGGTCCACATCTGGCCCTTATGCAAGCAGTTTTACGGCTTGGCAAGGATTGATTGACTTGTTCGATGACCTCCTGGGGGATATTGTGCCAAATATTGTCCAATTGTCGCGTTAAATCGTCGAAACCCCGATCTGGTTCGAGAGCCCTGGCCATAATGCTCCAGACGATATCAGTTGGGTAAAGATAGGGTTACACTGCTGACTTAGGTAGGGTTTGGCAAGCACGAAGGCGAGCAGTAGAAACTCTCGCCGTGTGTGAGCGGGCATTATCTTGCTGGAATGTAAGTCCTTGATGGCTTGCCGTTAAGGGCAACAAAATGAGGCGTAGAATATCGTCGACGTACCTCTGTGCTGTAAGGGCTCTATGTGAAATGTAATGGCATCCCAGACTATCAGCCCTGACTGTCTCACCGTATGGCGGGCGACAGTCAGGTTGATATTCCACTGCTTCCTGAGGCGTCTCCAGGCACGCCTTCGATTGTCATTGGGGCTCAGTTCGAAGCGGGGTTCATCACTGAAGACAAATCCACGTCACTCAATGAGATTCCAGGACGAATATGCCCGACAGCACTGCAAACTGGTGCATAAAGTTCAATGATAGCTGCGCAAGGGACATCGTGTACTCAGTCCCCTTTCTGTGAGCCGCTTATTAATGGCCCTTGTGGTCAATGAAGCTCCCATTACGCGTCGGATTGATGATACTAATGAGTCCGGGTCTCAGAGTACCACTCTGACAAATGTCCGATCCTTATTTTCTGTTGTCTCAGTAGGTCTTAATGCTGTGTTCGGCTATGTTCACCCATTCCCGCCAACATTGTGGAATAGCGGCATCTCTCCTAATTCAAATGTTGAGCGATTCGCCGATTACTCCAACTGTCTTCTTTGGACCCAAATAGACTTGCAAGTGCTCTCTCTAATACTGGCTTCTGCCTATACTTCTCACGCATCTGTTTGCGAGACACAGTTATTGATCAACTGTGTCTAACGAAGGAAATTCGCAAAGACTTTATGCGCTCGTATCAACATGTTCTCTGTTTACTATTTTTCATAGCTGGGCCCTGAATTTGGGCTGCAGCGTCAGATATTCACCCACCCGTCGCTGAAGCATAAAATTTTGCGTTTTCCGCCGACACCTGTAGCCTATATTAATAGCAATTTGTGACTAATTTGTATAACTCACCCCTGGTACATTATGTGTGTGTGTGTGTGTGTGTGTGTGTGTGTGTGTGTGTGTGTGTGTGTGTGTGTGCGCGCACGCGCGCGCTCTCGCGCCTCAGTGCATGTATGTGTTTCCAAATAAGTATAGGTCTTTGATCTTCGAAAGACATAGCCACTGGTTCCCACGGTCTTTAAAATTTATGCGAAGAAGTATTAAATCTAAGACCTTCCATTACTTATTGGACGCTCCATTATAACCACAGCGGCTTCGAGCCGCATTGTGACCACCCCTGCTATAGAGGTTTATTTGATACGGAAAATGGACTCTATTGTGTAGCGAACGTAAGTTACTGTATTAACCTCCAGGAAATTCTTCTCTTAAAGTGTCTAAAAGGGACATAAGAGACCTCCTGGGCTTTACAGAAACGAGTACAATAAATTCGCAGCTTACGGTGAGCCATTCTCGCCAGGAGAACCCTAGTATCGCCCAAGAGACACGTAGGCGGCGGCGGCTGCCGGGGGGCGTTTTACCGTGATTGAAGCGCCGGCGAGTGAGGACACCCACGCTGCTACAAGGCGTCGGACCTGCTCCCTCGGGGCGCACTACGGACTCTGTGGGCGACGCGGCGTGTGTGACCTGCCGGCCCCTGGAGGGGCGCCAGCAGTTAGGGGCAGAGGCCAGGGACCGCTGCAGCTTCGGTTAAGTAAAGACCAGCGGTCGCACAAACGCCGGGCCACCTGCCTACGCTCTAGAGAGCTCCCTTGTGTCGGACTACTCTCATAAATAAGCTGTAGATACTAAAGGCGGAAGAATCTTCGATGATCAACGGCATGAGGATGCAGAAGGCAATGGAAACCACTGCATTAAAGACACGTAACGTGTATCCACAGGACATGTGGCTTGTAATTGAAGAAATGTCATGATGATCTCTCCATTGGCAAAAGATTCCGGAATAGTCCCCCATTCGGATCTCCGGCAGGGGACTGCCAAGGGGGACGTTACCATGAGAAAAAGATTGAATAATCTACGAAAGGATATCGTTCTACGAGTCGGGGCGTGGAATGTCAGAAGCTTGAACGTGGTAGGGCAACTAGAAAATCTGAAAAGGGAAATGCAAAGGCTCAATCTAGGTATAGTAGGGGTCAGTGAAGTGAAGTGGAAGGAAGACAAGGATTTCTGGTCAGATGAGTATCGGGTAATATCAACAGCAGCAGAAAATGGTATAACAGGTGTAGGATTCGTTATGAATAGGAAGGTAGGGCAGAGGGTGTGTTACTGTGAACAGTTCAGTGACCGGGTTGTTCTAATCAGAATCGACAGCAGACCAACACCGACAACGATAGTTCAGGTATACATGCCGACGTCGCAAGCTGAAGATGAACAGATAGAGAAAGTGCATGAGGATATTGAAAGGGTAATGTAGTATGTAAAGGGGAACGAAAATCTAATAGTCATGGGCGACTGGAATGCAGTTTTAGGGGAAGGAGTAGAAGAAAAGGTTACAGGAGAATATGGGCTTGGGACAAAGAATGAAAGAGGAGAAAGACTAACTGAGTTCTGTAACAAGTTTCAGCTAATAATAGCGAATACCCTGTTCAAGAATCACAAGAGGAGGAGGTATACTTGGAAAAGGCCGGGAGATTCGGGAAGATTTCAATTAGATTACATCATGGTCAGACAGAGATTCCGAAATCAGATACTGGATTGTAAGGCGTACCCAGGAGCAGATATACACTCAGATCACACTATAGTAGTGATGAGAGAAGGCTGAAGTTCCAGACATTAGTCAGGAAGAATCAATACGCAAAGAAGTGGGATACGGAAGTACTAAGGAATGACGAGATACGTTTGAAGTTCTCTAACGCTATAGATACAGCAATAAGGAATAGCGCAGTAGGTAGTACAGTTGAAGAGGAATGGACATCTCTAAAAAGGGCCATCACAGAAGTTGGGAAGGAAAACATAGGTACAAAGAAGGTAGCTGCGAAGAAACCATGGGTAACAGAAGAAATACTTCAGTTGATTGATAAAAGGAGGAAGTGCAAACATGTTCCGGGAAAATCAGGAATACAGAAATACAAGTCTCTGAGGAATGAAATAAATAGGACGTGCAGGGAAGCTAAGACGAAATGGCTGCAGGAAAGATGTGAAGACATCGAAAAAAATATGATTGTCGGAAGGACAGACTCAACATACAGGAAAGTCAAAACAACCTTTGGTGACATTAAAAGCAACAGTGGTAACATTAAGAGTGCAACGGGAATTCCACTGTTAAATGCAGAGGAGAGAGCAGATAGGTGGAAAGAATACATTGAAAGCCTCTATGAGGGTGAAGATTTGTCTGATGTGATAGAAGAAGAAACAGGAGTCGATTTAGAAGAGATAGGGGATCCAGTATTAGAATCGGAATTTAAAAGAGCTTTGGAGGACTTACGGTCAAGTAAGGCAGAAGTGATAGATAACATTCCAACAGAATTTCTAAAATCATTGGGGGAAGTGGCAACAAAACGACTATTCACGTTGGTGTTTAGAGTATATTAGTCTGGCGATATACCATCTGACTTTCGGAAAAGCATCATCCACACAATTCCGAAGACGGCAAGAGCTGACAAGTGCGAGTATTATCGCACAATCAGCTTAACAGCTCATACATCGAAGCTGCTTACAAGAATAATATACAGAAGACTGGAAAAGAAAATTGAGAATGCGCTAGGTGACGATCAGTTTGGCTTTAGGAAAAGTAAAGGGACCAGAGAGGCAATTCTGACGTTACGGCTAATAATGGAAGCAAGGCTAAAGAAAAATCAAGACACTTTATAGGATTTGTCGACCTGGAAAAAGCGTTCGACAATATAGAATGGTGCAAGCTGTTCGAGATTCTGAAAAAAGTAGGGGTAAGCTATAGGGAGAGACGGGTCATATACAATACGTATAACAATCAAGAGGGAATAATAAGAGTGGACGATCAAGAACGAAGTGCTCGCATTAAGAAGGGTGTAAGACAAGGCTGTAGTCTTTCGCCCCTACTCTTCAATCTGTACATCGAGGAAGCAATAATGGAAATAAAAGAAAGGTTCAGGAGTGGAATTAAAATACAAGGTGAAAGGATATCAATGATACGATTCGCTGATGACATTGCTACCCTGAGTGAAAGTGAAGAAGAATTAAATGATCTGCTGAACGGAATGAACAGTCTAATGAGTACACAGTATGGTTTGAGAGTAAATCGGAGAAAGACGAAGGTAATGAGAAGTAGTAGAAAGAGAACAGCGAGAAACTTAACATCAGGATTGATGGTCACGAAGTCAATGAAGTTAAGGAATTCTGCTACCTAGGCAGTAAAATAACCAATGACTGACGGAGCAAGGAGGACATCAAAAGCAGACTCGCTATGGCAAAAAAGGCATTTCTGGCCAAGAGAAGTCTACTAATATCAAATACCGGCCTTAATTTGAGGAAGAAATTTCTGAGGATGTACGTCTGGAGTACAGCATTGTATGGTAGTGAAACATGGACTGTGGGAAAACCGGAACAGAAGAGAATCGAAGCATTTGAGATGAGGTGCTATAGACGAATGTTGAAAATTAAGTGGACTGATAAGGTAAGGAATGAGGAGGTTCTACGCAGAAGCGGAGAGGAAAGGAATATGTGGAAAACACTGATAAGGAGAAGGGACAGGATGATAGGACATCTGCTACGACATGAGGGAATGACTTCCATGGTACTAGAGGTAGCCGTAGAGGGCAAAAACTGTAGAGGAAGACAGAGATTGGAATACGTCAAGCAAATAATTGAGGGCGTAGGTTGCAAGTGCTACTCTGAGATGAAGAGGTTAGCACAGGAAAGGAATTCGTGGCGGGCCGCATCAAACCAGTCAGTAGACTGGTGACCAAAAAAAAAATACTATATTCTTTCGAATTCTGAAAGTGAAAGCAATAAAATAACGGTAATGACAGCTTATTCAGAACTTGAACAGAAACGAGACTGCAGTGTAAGAAGTACATGAAACAGAGTCAGAGATTGAAAACGGAGTGGGACGGGGTTGCAGCCTATGAGTGCACATTGGGCAAGCAGAAAATATGACAAGGGAGAAATTTAGAAAGGCGATTAAAGTTCAGGTCAAAGAAATAAATGCTTTGAGGCTTGACGATAAAATCATTGTGAGAGACCATAGTAGGACGGAATGGATAGCGTCTTGAAAAGAGGTTACAAGATTAATATCAGCAAAAAAGTAACAGAATGTAATTGAAGTAAATCAGGGTATTAGATCAGAAAATGAGTCACCAGTGTAGTCGATAAGTTTCGCTAATTTCGGTGGCATAATAAGTAAAATGGTTGATGTAGGGAGGATATAAAATGCAGACTACCAACAAAAGAAAAGCATTTATGGGGAAAAAATCGTTAACGCCCAATATGAATTTATTCAGTCACTGCAATGTGGATTTCCCCTGCAGTTCGTTTCGAGTAACTTCTAAATGGGTGATGTGGTTAACTGTGGATTTTTCTTCGCACTATTTATTCCATATTTCTGACCCATTTTGTGCATTTTGGTATTCAAGCGAATTTTGTGGGCTTGCTGTTATGTATAATTCATCATATTTATGAATATAAAGCAAATAGCCTTGCTGCAGCGGTAAAACCGGCTCCCGGTCCACTTCAGTGCTGTCGGGCTTGGACAGCACGTGGTTGGGTGACCATCGGCGTCTGCCAGGCGCTGTTGGTAGTCAGTGTGCACTCAGCCATCGTGAGGCCAGTTCAGGAGTTACTGGACTGAGAAGTGGCGCCTCCGGTCACGAAACCTGAAGACGGCCGTGATAACGGTGTACTGACCATATTCTCCTCCGTATCTGCATCCGGTGACGCCTATCGGCTGAGTAAGACACGGCGGTCGGTCAGTACCGTTGAACATTGCGAGGCCTGTTCGGACGGAGTTTAGAACTGTATGTAAACCACTCATTTACTTATTAGAGTAGGTGATTCCTTAGAAAGTTCGATTTAGTTGTAACCTGATTCGAACGTACCATACATTGTGATTCAGCTTGTGCAACATGCCTGGATAGTCCTGTCCAAGTTTACTTTTGTAAAGACGTGCTATATGTTGCCTTCCCATAAATCTACCACAGACAGTCTCAAAAGCTTAGAGCGTAAGCTGACAAACAGCTTCAACGGAGGCAATCGTTCATTACAGAAAA
This sequence comes from Schistocerca serialis cubense, assembly GCF_023864345.2. NCBI lineage: Eukaryota > Metazoa > Arthropoda > Insecta > Orthoptera > Acrididae > Schistocerca > Schistocerca serialis. The sequence goes on from NC_064639.1 coordinate 357,189,539, forward strand.
CGAAAAATGGAAGTTGCAGTTTTCTTCATCATAGACGCAAGCGTTGGTACATATCATAAGCCACTACTTGAAGCACACGTATCGTTCTTACCATCCCACGACTTCACACAAGCTAAAAAAGACACGATCTTTGTCTTTTCGTATGATTTTTTATTATGATGATTATTTCGATGTTATTCAATACTTACTTTCTACTCAATTTCGTCGGGCTACTTCGAGGTACAGTTAAACATTCCATATTCAGTTCAGAGACGGCTTTGCAAACATATGACCGTTTCTATATCTCCTATCAGTAATATTCAATGTGCTTTTCATTGAGCGTAATATGTTCTCACACCCTAATATAAATACACTACTGGCCCTTAAAATCGCTACAATACGAAGATGACGTGTTACAGACGCGAAATTTAGACGACAGGAAGAAGATGCTATGATATGTAAATGTTTAGCTTTTCAGAGCATTCACACAAGGTTGGCGATGGTGGCGACAGCTACAACATGCTGACATGAGGAAAGTTTCCAACCGATTTCTCATACACAAACAGCAGTTGACCGGCGTTGCCTGGTGAAACGTTGTTGTGGTGCCTCGTGTAAGGAGGAGAAATGCGTACCATCGCGTTTCCGACTTTGACAAAGGTCGGATTGTAGCCTATCGCGATTGCGGTTTATCGAATCGCGACACTGCTGCTCGCGTTGGTCGAGATCCAATGACTGTTCGCAGAATATGGAATCGGTGGGTTCAGGAGGGTAATACGGAACGCCGTGCTGGATCCCAACGGCCTCGTATCACTAGCAGTCGAGATGACAGGCATCTTATCCGCATGGCTGTAACGGATCGTGCAGCCACGTCTCGATAACTGAGTCAACAGAGGGGGACGTTTGCAAGACAACAACCGTCTGCACGAACAGTTCGACGACGGTTGCTGCAGCATGGCCTATCAGCTCGGAGACAATGGCTGCGGTTACTCTTGACGCTGCATCACAGACAGGAGCGCCTGCGATGGTTTACTCAACGACGAACCTGCGTGCACAAATGGCAAAACGTCATTTTTTCGGATGAATCCAGGTTCTGTTTACAGCATCATGATGGTCGCATCCGTGTTTGGAGACATCGTGGTGAACGCACATTGGAAGCGTGTATGCGTCACCGTCATACTGGCGTATCACCCGGCGTGATGGTATAGGGTGCCATTGCTTACACGTCTCGGTCACCTCTTGTTCACAGTGACGGCACTTTGAACAGTGGACGTTACATTTCAGATGTGTTACGACCCGTGGCTCTACCCTTCATTCGATCCCTGCGAAACCCTACATTTCAGCAGGATAATGCACGACCGCATGTTGCAGGTCCTATACGAACCTTTCTGGATACAGAAAATGTTCGACTGCTGCCCTGGCCAGCACATTCTCCAGATTTCTCACCAATTTAACACGTCTGCTCAATGGTGGCGAGCAACTGACTCGTCGCAATACGCCAGTCACAACTCTTGAAGAACTGTGATATCGTGTTGAAGCTGCATGAGCAGCTGTACCTATTCACGCCATCCAAGCTCTGTTTGACTCAATGCCCAGGTGTATCAAGGCCGTTATTACGGCCATAGGTGGTTGGTCTGGGTAATGATTTCTCGGGATCTAAGCACCCAAATTGAGTGAAAATGCAATCACATGTCAGTCTAGTATAATATATTTGTCCAATGAGTACCCTTTTATGATCTGCATTTCTTCTTGGTGTAGCAATTTTAATAGGCAGTAGTGTATATAGGCTACCTCGACTGGTAACAATATCATTGAAATCCTCCTGTACGTACTACCACTTAATCTTATAAAATTAATAAAATATTAAAATAACCGACGTTTCAGACTTGTTGCAGTGGGTGTTCTCAGGCCGATTCTCAGTTCTCGCCTTTTCCTACTCATCTAAAGTTGTTCGTTCATGTACGATTGCTTGATCATCTTATCACTACTGCCAGCAAACAAATCATTCTGGGTTCCACTTCACAGATACGTAAACTTCTGTATAGCACAGCACACGCAAAGGATCTAGTAGCATGTGTCATTGCTTCAAGTACTTACGTAATATAGCTCAGTTTGACGCATATTTGCATCCGTTCCAAGCACGCATAACGGGTCCTGAAAACAAGCCATCTTGCTGAGGCTACGGAGTCGGGCTGCTGCTCCTTTTTGCACTGGTCGGCGAATACGTTAACAGAGACCTGCAATCGGCTTTGCACAGTTGTTACTGCAGCGCAATTCCCACAATATCTTCCTGGCCTCGGCCTTCACTCTTGGCTCAGTGCGACTCCCACGTTATAATGTCCTTGTGCACGGGTCACGTGTATTCACCGAGCGTGAGAAGGAGAAGGAGAAACATTCATTTGAGCCAATCCTTACTTCATGTTGCCTAGGGCGTCCAGGAAACGCGGTCTTATTTGTTGTGTTGCTCCTAAGCAACCTGTCTTTTACGTTGGCCGAATGGAAGCATTCGAAAGAAAGGTACATACCGCCTATTTGACTTGGCTTATTCCCATGATACATTTCTTCACAAGCTATTCGACATATTAATTCGATAGACCTAAACTGCTAACACGAAAATAATTATTCTATTAACATTTTCAATATAATACACCTATAGATTCCATTAGGCTTTATTTCCGGTATGTACACGACATTGTACGACAATGCTGACAAGTTATGCTATATGTAACTGACAGTTGAAACGTAGCGGATAGACACTGATAAGCCAAAAAAATTATGGCCCCTGCCCACCGCGACGTTGAATATCGCCTGGTGGCCTTGTGGGCACTTGGCAGAGTAGCAAAAGCATGTCAGCGGAGCAGATGTGGACGGGGATCACCCTAGCAGGGATATGGGGACAGAAAATGGGAAAATACACTAAGATAAGCGACTTTGATACAGGGCAGGTTATTATCACGCAGAACCTGTGAACGAGTATCTCAAAAACGGCGAAGGTTGTCGAATGTTCACGTGCTACTGTCGTGACCATCTACAGAAAGATGTATAAGGACAGTGAAACACCACTAGGCACTAAATGGTTGGACGTCCGTGACTCTTCACAGAACTTGGGGTTCGGAGGCTTGTCTGCTACGTAAAATAGGATAGATGGTGATCTGTAGAATCTCTACCGAAAAAGCAAAATGCTGGTTTTGGAAGCACGCCGTTCATCGTACACTGTTGAAGATGGAGCTCCGCAGCAGACCACGCCTACGTATGTATTCTCATGCTGACCTAAAGACATCGTCAGTTACGATTGCAGTTGGCGCGGGACCATCGGAAATCGACCGTCGATCAATGAAACCGTGTCGGCTCTTCAGGTGAATCACATTTATGCTACACTAGGTCAACGGTCGTCTCCATAAACGCCGTCATCGAGGTGAACGGCGGCTGGAAACGTGCGGTGCGCCACGGACGCAGGCTAGTGGGAGCAGGATTATGCTATGGGAGACATTCTCCAGCCCTTGCATGGGCCCTGTAGTAGTAATCGTGACACACTGACAGCTGCGAACCACCTCCATCCCTTCCTCCTTGATGCCTTCTTCGACGGCTATGTCATCTTTCAGCAGTACAATTGTCCGTGTCTCGGAGCTACAACCGTGCTACAATGGTTTGAGGAGCATTACATTGAACTCAAGTTGATATCTTAGTGACCGAACGCGCTTGATCTGAATCCTATGGAACCCACTTACGTCGCTGTCGAACTCCATCGTCGCGTACGTAAATCAGCAGCCCGTTATTTACGCGAATTACATAACCTGTTGCTAATCGCTTAAAGCCAGATACCTCCAAAAATCTACCAACAAGCTGTCAGATCCCTGTTAGGCGCCGGCCACTGTGGCCGAGCTGTTCTAGGCGCTGCCGTCTGGAACCATGCGACCGCTACGGTCGCAGGTTCGAATCCTGCCTCGGACGTGTATGTGTGTGATGCCCTTAGGTTAGTTACATTTAAGTAGTTCTAAGTCTAGGGGACTGATGACCTCAAATGTTAAGTCCCATAGTGCTCAGAGCCATTTGAACCATCTGAACCCTGATAGGCAGATTCAGTGATGTATTTCGTTCCATAGACGGACAAACAAGCTATAAATCAGGTGGTCATTATGTTTGGCTCATCATTGTAAAACTGTCGATTGGTAACAGCGGAAGCCGGCCGAAGTGGCCGTGCGGTTAAAGGCGCTACAGTCTGGAACCGCAAGACCGCTACGGTCGCAGGTTCGAATCCTGCCTCGGGCATGGATGTTTGTGATGTCCTTAGGTTAGTTAGGTTTAACTAGCTCTAAGTTCTAGGGGACTAATGACCTCAGCAGTTGAGTCCCACAGTGCTCAGAGCCATTTTTTTTTTTTTTTGGTAACAGCGGAACAAATTTATTAAGGGGTGGCGGGAGGGGGGGGGGGGGGGGGAAGGAAAAACAGAATGAAACTTCACGGTTTAAGAGGGTTGTGATATTATTGGAGGGATTTCAGTATTGAGTCAAATTTAGAACAGATCTTGGCAGTGTGAGACGACTAATCTGAATGACGTTACAGCTCTTCTGGCCTGGATGCACTGATTCCGTTGGAGAGGCTACGTGAGGCTGTATCAGTTATTGCAAATCGAATAAAATTTACAAATAACTTGGAAATAAGGGCCCACTTATCACTACAACGTTGCACCTGCTCTGGGTTGGATGCATGCACTCATTCCGTTGAGAAGAGAGCTATAAAGCATTTGTATTGTTTCTTGTTTCTTGAGAAAAGCTGTCTAAAACTGATCTAGCTGGTCGTTGATCTCTTGGATACTGTCACACTGGGATGAGGTTCACAGCCGAGCTGCTCTATTGGGGACAGATCTAGTGATCTTTCTCTACGCAGGAGTATCTCAACATCACATAAACAATTCAGACACAAAGTGACCGGTAACGCGATATTGTCGTACGAGAGATAACACATGAGGACGGAGTATGTCCGTGATGTATCGTTGCGCTGTCAGAGTTCCCTCGGTCACTACTATGACCTGAAGTCACATCCAATGACTCACTACACCATGACCCCAGACATGACACCACTGTGCCTCTCCAAAACATTAAAAGAACGGGACCTCTCACCGGTCGCCGCCATAATCGCCGACGATGCTCATCCTTGATAGCGCAGAACAACGATTATCGCTCGTCATAATGCAACGCCGTTCATTAACAGTCGTTGCTTCCCAGTCACGCTACCATTCCAAATGCAGTGATGTTAGCGGCAATTTACTTATCGGACGGTTGCTGATAGTTTCCGGTGAATGGTTCTAGATGGCACACAAAGTTGTAGGGCGTTCTTGTCCCATGTCAGGCGCATATGTGAAGTTGTTGCAATGTGACTAGTGCACTACGCCGAACTTCCCTTGTGGTCGCCGGCCGCGGTGGCCAAGCGGTTCTAGGCGCTTCAATCCGGAACCGCACGACTGCTACGGTCGCAGGTTCAAATCCTGCCTCGGGCATGGATGTGTGTGATGTCCTTAGTTTAGTTAGGTTTAAGTAGTTCTAAGTTCTAGGGGACTGATGACCTCAGATGTTAAGTCCCATAGTGCTCAGAGCCATTTGAACCATTTGAACCCTTGTGGTCGACCGGATTCTTCTCGCCGAGTATGCCTGCAGCCACGTTCCCATGCAGTCCAACATCTGAATGCCTCACAAAACTGGACATTGCACGAGTCGACCAAGCGCCCAAAAGCAGAACCACAAAGAGATCATTTAAAATTCAGATACTGATAATGCTGTTCATACTAGTATGCGGCATCTCCGTTTCCTGCACAGTGACCACTCAGCACCTGACGTAGTTTGCGGCCCTTTGTATACCCTACCAGGTATGGTAGCAACATTGAACACAAACAACACCAGTTTGCTCTGCCAACCGTTCTACCTGTAACAGAGAATTACAACTCTCACAATTTACGTAACCATGTGTGTACGCAGTTACATTGTCATACGATCAGGTTTTCTGGATACCTCAGATTTTTTGTCGTGCAGTGTATTTATCTGACATGTAGGCTTATGCGGAAGTGAAACTTCGACGGTAAGCAATGCAGAGAAGGAGGAAAAAGAAATCTTTTGAGCTTTGATATTTCAGGAATTTGGAAACTTCTGGTAAATCCTGTGGGACAAACTGCTGAGGTCATCGGTCCCTAAGCTTACACACTACTTAATCTAACTTAGACTAACTTATGCTAAAGACAATACACACACCCATGCCCGAGGGAGGACTCGAACCTCCGACGGGAGCTGCCGCGCGAACTGTGACAAGGCGCCCAGACCGCACGGCTACCGTGAGCGGCAATATTTCTTAAGAATGTTATAGATTACATGACTAGATCATGTAGGCCTAATTATTGAAGAGGTGCTAAACATAATTGAAAGAAGCAGAAACTTGGTGCAACTTCACTAAAAGGAGGGGTCGGTTGACAGCAAGTAATTATCAGTAGGGTTATAGAGGGAGATTCTAAACAACCCAGTCCCACAGTCTAATTAAAAATGATAGCTGACTAAAATTATTTCTTCGACACCTCTGTCTAAAATAATAGAAACAGAAATGTTTATAGTTCATTTTACGGGACAAGAACAGCAGGTAGGCCCTAATTACGTTTACTCTTGTGGGGGTCAGAAGTTAAAAACTAATACTCATTTTAAAGGTTTTAATGTCGTAGTAGATGGTTTTGTCCTGTAATAAAATGCAATATATTGTCTGAAAGAGGCTTGAGTTGGACACCTTTCGGAACAAAATGCTTTCACTTGTAATGGATGATTCGGTATAATGCCTTCATGAAACAATACTGTCGATAATTAGGATCTCTTCACTTTCGTGATAAAGTAACTGGATAAATAAGTAATATTATTGAAAAAAACACTATTTAAACTTCACACCTTTTGTATTTAACAGCTGTCGAAACAGTAACACTCTTCAGTATAAACAAGTTCCGTAAACCGCAGGATTTTTACAAATCCATGTTGTACAGTTGTAATGGAGACATTTCTGGCCAAAGAAGTCAACTAGTCTCAAACAAAGACCTTAATTTGAGGAAGAAATTTCTGAGGATGTGTGTTTGGAGCACAGCACTGCACGGTAGTGAAACATGGACTGCGGGAAAACCGGAGCAGATGAGATTCGAAGCATTTGAGATCTACATCTACATCCACGTGCACACTCGGCAAGCCACCGTGCGGTGCGTGACGGTACCCTGCACCACCGGTACTCACTTTTTCCTGTTCCACTGGCAAATGGATTGGGGAAAAACCGCTGCCTGTATACCTCGGTATAATCGTTAGAATGTGAATAGTATCAAAACTTTCATTTGACTCAGCTGTATCGTTATCTACTAGTGTACAGATATCTTAAAAGTACAGGTTCTGTTCAAGGTGCAGAGGGGTGGGGGGTGGGTGGGTACAAATTGCAGAAGGACTTCGATACCCAACTACAGTAAGCAATTTCAAATGCATGCAAGTTGCAATAGTTCTGCAGAGACGAAAAGACTTGCAAGTACAGGCTGGCACGGAGAGCTGGATACTACAACAACCACCACAAGATGCGATCCTGCATTGTAGTTTAATATACATGTAATTATCTCCATGGAGTTTTGACTAACAGAACTCAGTAAGTATTACTAGAGTGTGAATGTTGAACAGAACTGGATGTAACATCCGGTGCGCCTCAAGGAAGCGTTACAGCACCACATGTATTCTCAGTGTACAGAAATGATTTATCACAAGAGGACGATACGTCTATACTTTTGTCTACAAGGATGTGTCGTAGTTTCGCGATTGTATGGACACGCAGAGAGACCTGTACAGTACTTCTACTTGACGTAGTACATGTCACCTTTCTTGAAATGTTGATCATCGCACGTCATTGCTCGCTGTAATGAGAGAGAACCCAATAGCATCCGATTATAAGATAGACAATAAACGCCTGAAGCTCCGTCGCGTTGTTTTAACACTACGAAGCGATGAGGGAGTGAACGAACACGCAATATCAGTACTAGGGAAGGTGAATGGGAAACTTAGATTTGTTTAAAACGTTCTTGAAATGTTTTGTGCACGTGTAAAGGAAATCGCATGCAAGACGCTAACGCACAATTTTAAAAGTACTGCTGCAGCGTTTGAAGGCTTTATGAGGTAGACACGCCGGCAGACATCAAACAAATTCAGCGACGCGTGGTTCAAGTCGTCACAGGTCGGCATGACCCAGACGTCCAACAGCGACGTGCAGGAAACTCAAATAGGAATGACTGGATGGAAAGCGACGTTGTTCCGGCGAAGCCGATACGCATAACTTTAGAGAATCGATATTCGTGGAAGATTAGAAAATTACGCTTCCATTGTCATGTGGGTATCATAAGAATAAAGTGAGAGGATGGTAGACATACTTCCCTGGCACGATACACTAATGGAACAGGACACCACGTTACCAGTAGTAGTACGACGTACCCTCCGCCGTGCACTATACATCTACGCCGGCCGCGGTAGCCGAACGGTCTAGGCGCTTCAGTCCGGAGCCGCGCGACTGCTGCGGCTGCAGGTTCGAATCCTGCCTCGGGCATGGATGTGTGTGATGTCCTTAGGTTAGTTAGGTTTAAGTAGTTCTAAGTTCTAGGGGACTGATGACCTCCGATGTTAAGTCCCATAGTGCTCAGAGCCATTTGAACCATTTTTATACATCTACATCGGAGCGCTAGCCTCATTACAATGTGCGTAATGGAATAATTCCAATTAGAAAGGAGGCATGTGCAGACAGGTGTGAATAATACTGAGCATCAGTTTAACAAGTCGTGGTTGTAAAACATTGACACAGGTTATTTACAGAAGAAAAACTGGAAGCGGCCGACCTCGGGGTAGGTCAGTTTGGGTTCCGCAGCAATACAGGAATACGCGAAGAAATACTGACCCTACGACTTTCCATAGAAGATAGCTTGAAAGATGGCAAAACTACGTTTATAGCATTTGTAGATTGGGAGAAACCTTTTGACAATGTCGACTAGAATACACTCTTTGAAGTTATGGAGTTACAGGGAAAATACAGGGAGCTAAAGGTTATAAACAGCTCATACAGAAAACAGACAGCATTTATAATACAGTAAGCAGGTTCAAATTGCGGTAGTTGTACAGACACGGAGGGGCTTGCACTGGATAGAATGAAAAATGGTTCAAATGTTTTTAAGCACTATGGGACTTAACATCTGAGGTCATCAGTCCCCTAGACTTAGACCTACTTAAACCTAACTAACAAAAGAACATTACACACACCCATGCCCGAGGCAGGATTCGAACCTGTGACCGTAGCAGCAGCGCGGTTCCGGACTGAAGCGCCTAGAACCGCTCGGCCACAGGGTTAGAATGACATGGAGAGCTGTATCAACCCTGTCTTCTGACCGAAAACCACAACAACGACACGATCCTGTGAACTTCGAAACGTTGTAGAGAATGCCCTGAGGATCAAATGGAGAAAAGGAACTAAGGTCCGGATACGTCGTCTAACGGTGCTGACGAAGCATCGAAGTTGTGGGAAACGACACCTCCCCGATTCGACATCAGCTGACGGACCGCAGTACTTGTCAGAGAGGACCTCACCCCATTCAATACGTCAGATGCTGTGAAACGCATCTGCATCTGTCACACGACACTGCAGAAGCCACTAAGCGCAGTTACGGCAGAGGAGAAAGCGTGCTACAGCTCGACTACCAAAAAAAAAAAAAAAAAAAAAAAAAACCAGAATCGCGTTTTTAACTTTTTAGCAACAGGGCACAGCAACGAAGAAGAAAAGAATGTATGCTGGTGCTAAAATGTTAAAATAGCGTTTCTGGGATTATATGCTAAGTTTACACTGTTCATTTTTTCCACCATTTTGCACGTATTTTCTGCATTTGACTTACGAAATTCATAACCTAGCATCAAACCTTTTCGTGACAGGAATATGCATTTCACCTCATTCAAGGGAAAAAAATAAAGGATGTATTATGACAAATTACACCTGATGTTGGACCCACAGGGACCGAAATGCATCGTGTGCTTAATAAAACACGAAAAGTTGTGACTGAAGGCTTTTTTTTTTTTTTTTTTTTTTTTTTTGTTAAAATACGTTGGCTTCAAAGCTATGCGATGTTGTACAGCTACGAAGAGCAGCTGATCCTCCTTTCACGTACTTTGATTTTCATCTGTAGTAACAATAACTATTCAACATTGCTGACACTGTTAAATAAATGTGTAAAAACACGACAAATACATCTAATATTAAAGTTCAGATGGTAGCAGATAATATGAACTGCGTCATACTTGAGTCATGTGAAAATTCCATTTAGATGATCACGACGTGAAAAGAACTCTCAGCATCCATCAGTGATATTACTGCACGTGTTGCATCTCTCTGCACTAGTCTGTTAATGACAGCCGTTACTGTAGATGACGCATTATCCCCCTCCAAAAGCTACACGCTTCATCATCCTGCGAGTACTCTCCTTCCGTCAACCAGGTAACATTAACTTAATGTGTTTGTAATGAGATTGCCCCACATTCCAGCTCAGAAAGCACCCCTACCATTCCCCGTTCCCCAACACACACACACTAAAGCGATAATGTACATCTGTGCACTACTTCTCTTATAGATGCGGAACTACTGCACCTTTACTCGCATTCCGCAATATACGAGTACAGCGTCATCAGCAACCAGAAGACCTTAATAGATTCCTAATGTCTCTTGCATTAAGCTGCAGGCGTAATTCCCTTCACGGTTAGCACAGTCTGGCTTGTAACACTGAAATAATAAATTGCACTAAAAGCACCTTGCAACAGCACCATGCAACACAATGTCAGGTATCGATAAGTATATCTAAGTACAGTAATTACACTGCCACATTTAGCACTGCATCAGTTTCCTGTGCAGATGTCTGGGCTTGAAGACTTACCTGCCCACTTGTCGCGTAACATGCTTTGGTGAAAGCGGAGATTTTCCAGAACCTCTGTCGGACTTTTGCTAGAAGCGTTTCACGAACGGAACGTCGTATCTCTACGCTTTGAGAGAGACCAGAACTTCCGGGGCGTCATCGTGTTGATAAACATGCCTCCCACAGTGCCCTAAATTCCACTTTCAGCTCCCTCATACTGACGTTGATTGTCCAATTTCCCCGATGTTCCCATGGCGAGGAGTTATCCGGTGTCGAATCCTTCCTTGCACGTAATTGGCCTGCTAAATATAGTCCGAACGAGATTGCTAAATTCACTGTTACATATTGTTTGTGCATACTTTTGAGAAGCACTCAAATATACAGGGTCATTCAGCTGCCCCCGCCTATGGGCTTTATGCAACCCGTAAAACCTATAAATAACATGCGCGTGAATTTCGAATTCTCTCGCTCGCTAAGCACAAACTGTCAGTCCTACAGACAATTTACCAGATATAGACTGGGACACTCAGATGTTTAGCACGGGTGGTAGGGACAGAGCATCGAGTGACATTATACTGAGTGCACTATCCGAAAATTACCTCGAGCAATTAAACAGAGAACCGACTCGTGGAGATAACATCTTGGACCTACTGATAACAAAGAGACCCGAACTTTTCGACTCTGTATGTACAGAACAGGGAATCAGTGATCATAAGGCCGTTGCAGCATCCCTGAATATGGAAGTTAGTAGGAATATAAAAAAAGGGAGGAAGGTTTATCTGTTTAGCAAGAATAATAGAAGGCAGATTTCAGACTACCTAACAGATCAAAACGAAAATTTCTGTTCCGATACTGACAATGTTGAGTGTTTATGGAAAAAGTTCAAGGCAATCGTAAAATGCGTTTTAGACAGGTACGTGACGAGTAAAACTGTGAGGGACGGGAAAAACCCACCGTGGTACAACAACAAAGTTAGGAAACTACTGCGAAAGCAAAGAGAGCTCCACTCTAAGTTTAAACGCAGCCAAAACCTCTCAGACAAACAGAAGCTAAACGATGTCAAAGTTAGCGTAAGGAGGGCTATGCATGAAGCGTTCAGTGAATTCGAAAGTAAAATTCTATGTACCGACTTGACAGAAAATTCTAGGAAGTTCTGGTCTTACGTTAAATCAGTAAGTGGCTCGAAACAGCATATCCAGACACTCCGGGATGATGATGGCATTGAAACAGAGGATGACACGCGTAAAGCTGAAATACTAAACACCTTTTTCCAAAGCTGTTTCACAGAGGAAGACCGCACTGCAGTTCTTTCTCTAAATCCTCGCACAAACGAAAAAATGGCTGACATCGAAATAAGTGTCCAAGGAATAGAAAAGCAACTGGAATCACTCAACAGAGGAAAGTCCACTGGACCTGACGGGATACCAATTCGATTCTACACAGAGTACGCGAAAGAACTTGCCCCCCTTCTAACAGCCGTGTACCGCAAGTCTCTAGAGGAACGGAAGTTTCCAAATGATTGGAAAAGAGCACAGGTAGTCCCAGTCTTCAAGAAGGGTCGTCGAGCAGATGCGCAAAACTATAGACCTATATCTCTGAAGTCGATCTGTTGTAGAATTTTAGAACATGTTTTTTGCTCGAGTATCATGTCGTTTTTGGAAACCCAGAATCTACTATGTAGGATTCAACATGGATTCCGGAAACAGAGATCGTGTGAGACCCAACTCGCTTTATTTGTTCATGAGACCCAGAAAATATTAGATACAGGCTCCCAGGTAGATGCTATTTCTCTTGACTTCCGGAAGGCGTTCGATACAGTTCCGCACTGTCGCCTGATAAACAAAGTAAGAGCCTACGGAATATCAGACCAGCTGTGTGGCTGGAGTGAAGAGTTTTTAGCAAACAGAACACAGCATGTTGTTATCAATGGAGAGACGTCTACAGACGTTAAAGTAACCTCTGGCGTGCCACAGGGGAGTGTTATGGGACCGTTGCTTTTCACAATATATACACTCCTGGAAATTGAAATAAGAACACCGTGAATTCATTGTCCCAGGAAGGGGAAACTTTATTGACACATTCCTGGGGTCAGATACATCACATGATCACACTGACAGAACCACAGGCACATAGACACAGGCAACAGAGCATGCACAATGTCGGCACTAGTACAGTGTATATCCACCTTTCGCAGCAATGCAGGCTGCTATTCTCCCATGGAGACGATCGTAGAGATGCTGGATGTAGTCCTGTGGAACGGCTTGCCATGCCATTTCCACCTGGCGCCTCAGTTGGACCAGCGTTCGTGCTGGACGTGCAGACCGCGTGAGACGACGCTTCATCCAGTCCCAAACATACTCAATGGGGGACAGATCCGGAGATCTTGCTGGCCAGGGTAGTTGACTTACACGTTCTAGAGCACGTTGGGTGGCACGGGATACATGCGGACGTGCATTGTCCTGTTGGAACAGCAAGTTCCCTTGCCGGTCTAGGAATGGTAGAACGATGGGTTCGATGACGGTTTGGATGTACCGTGCACTATTCAGTGTCCCCTCGACGATCACCAGTGGTGTACGGCCAGTGTAGGAGATCGCTCCCCACATCATGATGCCGGGTGTTGGCCCTGTGTGCCTCGGTCGTATGCAGTCCTGATTGTGGCGCTCACCTGCACGGCGCCAAACACGCATACGACCATCATTGGCACCAAGGCAGAAGCGACTCTCATCGCTGAAGACGACACGTCTCCATTCGTCCCTCCATTCACGCCTGTCGCGACACCACTGGAGGCGGGCTGCACGATGTTGGGGCGTGAGCGGAAGACGGCCTAACGGTGTGCGGGACCGTAGCCCAGCTTCATGGAGACGGTTGCGAATGGTCCTCGCCGATACCCCAGGAGCAACAGTGTCCCTAATTTGCTGGGAAGTGGCGGTGCGGTCCCCTACGGCACTGCGTAGGATCCTACGGTCTTGGCGTGCATCCGTGCGTCGCTGCGGTCCGGTCCCAGGTCGACGGGCACGTGCACCTTCCGCCGACCACTGGCGACAACATTACATTACACTGTGGAGACCTCACGCCCCACGTGTTGAGCAATTCGGCGGTACGTCCACCCGGCCTCCCGCATGCCCACTATACGCCCTCGCTCAAAGTCCGTCAACTGCACATACGGTTCACGTCCACGCTGTCGCGGCATGCTACCAGTGTTAAAGACTGCGATGGAGCTCCGTATGCCACGGCAAACTGGCTGACACTGACGGCGGCGGTGCACAAATGCTGCGCAGCTAGCGCCATTCGACGGCCAACACCGCGGTTCCTGGTGTGTCCGCTGTGCCGTGCGTGTGATCATTGCTTGTACAGCCCTGTCGCAGTGTCCAAAGCAAGTATGGTGGGTCTGACACACCGGTGTCAATGTGTTCTTTTTTCCATTTCCAGGAGTGTATAAATGACCTAGTAGATAGTGTTGGAAGTCCCATGCGGCTTTTCGCGGATGATGCTGTAGTATACAGAGAAGTTGCAGCATTAGAAAATTGTAGCGAAATGCAGGAAGATCTGCAGCGGATAGGCACTTGGTGCAGGGAGTGGCAACTAACCCTTAACATAGACAAATGCAATGTATTGCGAATACATAGAAAGAGGGATCCTTTATTGTATGATTATATGATAGCGGAACAAACACTGGTAGCAGTTACTTCTGTAAAATATCTGGGAGTATGCGTGCGGAACGATTTGAAGTGGAATGATCATATAAAATTAATTGTTGGTAAGGCGGGTACCAGGTTGAGATTCATTGGAAGAGTCCTTAGAAAATGTAGTCCATCAACAAAGGAGGTGGCGTACAAAACACTCGTTCGACCTATACTTGAGTATTGCTCATCAGTGTGGGATCCGTACCAGATCGGGTTGACGGAAGTGATAGAGAAGGTCCAAAGAAGAGCGGCGCGTTTCGTCACAGGGTTATTTGGTAACCGTGATAGCGTTACGGAGATGTTTAACAAACTCAAGTGGCAGACTCTGCAAGAGAGGCGCTCTGCATCGCGGTGTAGCTTGCTCGCCAGGTTTCGAGAGGGTGCGTTTCTGGATGAAGTATCGAATATATTGCTTCCCCCTACTTATACCTCCCGAGGAGATCACGAATGTAAAATTAGAGAGATTAGAGCGCGCACGGAGGCTTTCAGACAGTCGTTCTTCCCGCGAACCATACGCGACTGGAACAGGAAAGGGAGGTAATGACAGTGGCACGTAAAGTGCCCTCCGCCACACACCGTTGGGTGGCTTGCGGAGTATAAATGTAGATGTAGAAATATGGACAAGACCTTTTTGTAGGAAATTTAATTTAGGTAATTTGTTTACCGTCATACACTACTGGCCATTAAAATTGCTACACCACGAAGATGACGTGCTACAGACGCGAAATTAAACCGACAGGAAGAAGATGCTGTGATATGCAAATGATCAGCTTTTCAGAGCATTCACACAAGGTTGGCGCCGGTGGCGACACCTACAATGTGCTGACATGAGGAAAGTTTCCAACCGATTTCTCATACACAAACAGCAGTTGACCGGCGTTGCCTGGTGAAACGTTGCTGTGATGCCTCGTGTAAGGAGGAGAAATGCGTACCATCACGTTCCCGTCTTTGATAAAGGTCGGATTGTAGCCTACCGCGATTGCGGTTTATCGTTTCGCGACATTGCGGCTCGTATTGGGCGAGATCCAATGACTGTTAGCAGAATATGGAATCGGTGGGTTCAGGAGGGTAATACGGAACGCCCTGCTGGATGCCAACGGCCTCGTATCACTAGGAGTCGAGATGACAGGCATCTTATCCGCATGGCTGTAACGGATCGTATAGCCACGTCTCGATCCCTGAGTCAACAGATTGGGACGTTTGCATGACAACAGCCACCTGCACGAACAGTTCGACTACGTTTGCAGCAACATGGACTATCAGCTCGGAGACCGTGGCTGCGGTTACCTTTGACGCTGCATCACAGACAGGAGCGCCTGCGATGGTTTACTCAACGACGAACCTGGGTGCACGTATGGCAAAACATCATTTTTTCGGATGAATCCAGGTTCTGTTTACAGCATCGTGATGGTCGCATCCGTGTTTGGCGACATCGCGGTGAACGCACATTGGAAGCGTGTATTTGTCCTTGCCATACTAGCGTATCACCCGGCGTGATGGTATGGGGTGCCATTGGTTACACGTCTCGGTCACCTCTTGTTCGCATTGACGGCACTTTGAACAGTGGACGTTACATTTCAGATGTGTTACGACCCGTGGCTCTACCCTTCATTCGATCCCTGCGAAACCCTACATTTCAGCAGGATAATGCACGACCGCATGTTGCAGGACCTATATGGGCCTTTGAGGATACAGAAAATGTTCGACTGGTGCCCTGGCCAGCACATTCACCAGATCTCTCACCAACTGTACACGTCTGGTCAATGGTGACCAAGCAACTGGCTCGTTACAATACGCCAGTCACTACTCTTGATGAACTGTGGTATCGTGTTGAAGCTGCATGGGCAGCTGTACCTGTACACGCCATCAAAGCTCTGTTTGACTCAATGCCCAGGCGTATCAAGGCCGTTATTACGGCCAGAGGTGGTTGTTCTGGATAATGATTTCTCAGGATCTATGCATCCAAATTGCGTGAAAATGTAATCACATGTCAGTTCTAGTAAAATATATTTGTCCAATGAATACCCGTTTATCATTTGCATTTCTTCTTGGTGTAGCAATTTTAATGGCCAGTAGTGTATGTTGTCGCTTGAGGCTACTGTTTCCGAGTTATTCAAGAAAAACGCGTTTAAAAGTCACTTTAGTACATTCTTCTTGAATAACTCGAAACCAGTGGCCTCCAGCGGAAACGTATGCGAGTTAAAAATTTAACAACGGTAAGTTTCTTACGACAAGGTGCTGTTCGTTTTTTATGTAGGACTAATAGTTTGTGTGTAGGTAAGTAGAGAATATTGAAGTCTTGCTCGTGGTATTTGGAGGCGTTGAAGGTTGCATAAACCCACAGTAGGGGCAGCCCAATCACTCTGTGTACATTTCTCTAGAAGTGCGACAGCTTCTCGACGTTTGACTCGGTGCGGACGCATTAATGTCGTCCGAGCACCTACGGGATTAATAATTTTCGAGTAGCGGTTAATGGATGAAGGACGCTGCATTGCAGCTTGCAATGAATTGAGAATTTGGGTCCGACCGAAAGCGTGTCTAGATGGCCAAGTCGGTTAAGGAAGCGTTTTAGAGAGGCAAAGCATCCGGGTCAAGTCCCAGTCCGACACAAATTTTCAACTTTCGCCATAGCATTACCGAAGTGCCCCTTGCGGCTGGAAGTCATAAGTGCCGCACCCACCGTTTACCGTTTCCCTTTCCTTCACCATCCTCTATTTCATATAGACGTTAGTTGTGTCTCAGAGAGAACTTGAATTTAGTAACCTGAAAACTATTTTGAAATAATCTCAAAGTCGGCGATAAGGCTTATCTTTGTGGTTTACGTGGTATTTTAAATTAAAGTTCAGTTTTAGTACTGTCCTACGATGAATGAGAAATGGCATCTGACTGGTTCGCCATCTCTGATGACCTAGCTGTCGAGGTGAATTTCAACTCTATTCTTCCTTCTTTTTTTCGATTACAAAAGGAATACTGAGGTGTGTTTCTCCGCTTGTTCTCTTTTGTTCAGAAAATGGTTCAGATGGCTCTGAGAATTTTGGGACTTAACATATGAGGTTATCAGTCCCCTAGACTTAGAACTACTTAAACCTAACTAACCTAAGGACAGCACACACATCCATATCCGAGGCAGGATTCGAACCTACGACCGTAGCAGTCACGCGCTTCCGGACAGAAGCGCCTAGAACCGCTCGGCCACAACGGCCGGCAAATGTTGCGTGAGAGAATATCAGTAAATGAAAATCAATATTCCAAATTTTCGTGTGTTCATATGTATAAGAACTTAAACTAGAAATTACATGTTTCAGGTCTTTTGATAACAGCAATGCTTGGAAACTAAAATGTTAAAAAGTCGACTTACTTATCCCTTTTTCCTTCAATAATGTCTTACGGAATCATACTGTCGGACAACTCTTCACTGACAAAGGAAGCATTTGTTTCATAGAAGAGTCTAATAGGGTTGCTATGTGGTGCACACTCTATATCCTCTTGTAGACAATTTGTTAAACAGCTGCACACAATGAGAATAGTCTCAGAGATCCATCACTCCCTTCTAACGTATGTTGCAATAATCAGTCGCAGTGCGAAAACAGAAGTACCATTAAAAATATAGTACTGGAAGGTGAACTAACTAACATCACCCATCGCTTAGCCTCCGTGTGGTGTATGAAAGTGTGTGGTAGTCAACCATAACAGTCTTTGAGCACTTACGCATTGATGTCAATAATTAGTGATTCCTAGCCGACGTCGACACCACTAGAAATTTCTATTACTTAAGTGTTATGAATTATTAACTCCAGTAGCTGAACTGTGACTAATGGGCTATTTTCGGAAGAGATACGGAAACTACAGACACTATTGTCTAATGTGTTGTTTGGTCTTCTCTTTTTATTACTAGACTTTGTTAAATAATATTAATCGCAATATTGTTTTCGGCAGTGGATCGATCACTACCTTCATTTACATGCAGGAAAGCCTTAAACTGAACATCTTTAGATTTAGTGCATACTTTTTTGGAGCGTTGACAGGATGCTACAGTGTAGCGACATCAAGACATCTCATTAATTACCTACGGCATACACAGAAACTGCGAACGGCTTTGCCGCAGTGGTAACATTGGTTCCCGTCAGATCACCGAAGTTAAGCGCTGTCGGGCTGGACTAGTACTTGCTTGGGTGACCACCCGGTCTACCGAGCGCTGTTGGCAGGCGGGGTGCAGTCAGCCCTTGTGAGGCAAACTGAGGAGCTACTTGACCGAGAAGTAGCGGTTTCGGTCTCGTACACTGACCTGCGACCGGGAGTGCGGTGTGCTGATCACATGCCCCTTTATCTCCGCATCCAGTGACGTCTGTGGGCCGAGGATTACACGGCAACCGGTTGGTACCGTTGGGCCTTCATGGCCTATTCGGGCGGAGTTTATTTTATTTTTAGTACATAGGAACTAGCAGCATAGGGTTTGTCGGAAAGAGTCCGATGGCCTGTGCGTTGGCTCTACTGCGCATACAGAACCGTGAACAGTTTGATATCCTGGAACTCCTTGAATGCTAGTCTTACTTCCTTCGTAGTTGGTCACAGGTAGTTATAATTCTCAGCGGAGAAATTGTATAGCTCTGCTGACATAAACTGATTGTAACATAAATGAGACATCGAGGCACTGCGGCACAGTAAAGGTCTACCAAACATATTTATTATTATAATGTAATGGCGAAAATAATAGGTCGATGAGTAAGAGGCTTAATGACTGCAAATATGGAATTCATAATACAATATCCCTCTGTTTATAGTTCCAGATTCAAGCCACTGTTTTGAGTCGCACAGCATGAATGCTGGGACTCGAGTTGTAAAACTACGGTAGACTATCATAAGTGAGCGTAGACTATGGTAGCTGACCTAGTAGCTTTGACCATTTAGGGTCATACCTGCTTTATCTTTACATTAGATGGCCGGCTAGTGTGGCCAACGGTTCTAGGCGCTTCAGTCTTGAACCGCGCGATCGCTACGGTTGCAGGTTCGAATCCTGCCTCGAGCATGGATGTTTGTGATGTCCTTAGGTTAGCTAGGTTTAAGTAGTTCTAAGTTCTAGGGGACTGATGACCTTAGAAATTAAGTCCCATAGTGCTCAGAGCCATTTGAACCATTACATCAGATGTGTTGCATATCTATCGGGCGTTACCTCATAACGATCAATTTTTTTACGCAGGGTATGAGTCTCTTATTATATCTCGGCAAAAACCGAAAGCGGTGAACCGTCTAAAAACTTACTGAGGATTTACAAAGCGGCGGGTAAACTATGTAACATTTTTGTTCTACGTAGTTATCCTTCTGTCTGTTACTTAAAAATAAACAGTATTTATGGAAAAATTTAAACCGTCAATGTTTAATTCAGGTTTTATTCGAAAATTGTTGATTTGTAACGTGAAACGGAGGGATTTTGTAGTAAAAATAAATAAAACAGTACAGATTTATCACACAGCGCTGTAAACGCAATTTCCTCACCAAAAAGTTAAAAAAACATGCAAAACAGAAATATATCCTACATTCCTTCAATACTTCGGCAAAATCATACAAAACAAGCTTCTTTTATTCATAAACAACTTTCGCGTTTATCAGTAATAACAGGGATCTCTTGCCTTTGATCATGACGAAGAACGTTCCGTTCAGTACAAAACCACAACAATAACAAACATATTTTTTAATGTTTGTGTTGATCATGATGAAGAACGTTCTGTTCAGTACAAAACAACAATAACTAAACACAAACATTAAAAAAATATGTTTAGTTATTGTTGTTGTTTTGTACTGAACAGAACGTTCATCATCATGATCAAAGGCAAGAGATCCCTCTTATTACTGATAAATGCGAAAGTTGTTTATGAATAAAAGAAGCTTGTTTTGTATGATTTCGATGAAGTATTGAAGGAATATATGATATATTTCTGTTTTGCATCTTTTTTTTACCTTTTTGGTGAGGAAATTTCGTTTAAAGCGCTGTGAGATAAATCTGTACTGTTTTATTTATTTTTACTACAAAATCCCTCCGTTTCACGTTACAAATCAACAATTTTCGAATAAAACCTGTCTTTCATCAAAAGTAACTGTTTTGGTTACATGAAAGCTTTCATCAAAAGTAACTGTTTTGGTTACATGAAAGCGCATAAGTTACACGACCAACTAATTCTTTTTACTTGTAAACCTACTGAAAGGACATAAAATACATAATGGACTAACACTAAATGATGTGCGGTTCTAATTTGTGTGCGAAGCAAGGAAAAGTAGAAGCCATCGGCTCTCAGTTTCTCTCTTACGCATTAGTTTACGTTTCTTTCCGTAGCAACTCGACCAATACTGCCGTTAAACCTACCGTTTACTACATCTTTTTTGTAGTATACCAAAACTACAGAACCGTTTAGGTAGAGTGCAACTTCAGCTGAAACTAATGGTGAGAAATCTTCGCTCTTACACATTTAATAACATACAGTACCTACAAGAAGCACATAGCAAAAGGCCGTAGCTGTAGAAGAGAGTGTTCAACAACATATCGTTTCCGAATAACATGACGTTTAAATTTATCTGCCGTCTCGTTAAATTCCCAGTGTCCCTACGATACGCTAGTAAATGTCCGTCTCGTTGATGATGCTCCGAAGTTGTTAAAACACTGTAAACCACTGGCTGGAGGAATAGCAGCTGCTATCTCTCCTGCTCTCGGCTAAGTACTGCTGGAAGTAGAGCCTACCTGATGGCTTCCTGTCTTGTCCGTGATACCAAGCGTCGGAGTGACAGGGTGAAGTTAAGCCCAGGCATACCGTATACCAGATTTGCAAGAGCAGTCAGTGGTACCCGACATAATACTAATCCCATTCCACAATAGTACAGATCCGTGGGTCATGAATGATGGGTGACGCAAGGTGGGGGGAGGGGGGGAGAAGGTGATACGGGGAACTACAATAGTGCACCAGTTTCGAAAAACTGGCTAAGAATAGGATTTCATATGAGTGAAACTCTTGGGTACAAACTTTTCCCTTTCAACATTGCCCCGTTTGGATACATCAACAGCTCATAATTTGTGCATATAAGTTTACTGTTTTTCGAAACAGTACTACTAGTGACCTATAGGGAAAAAATGGACAAACTGTGTTATTTTATTTTTCAATGCACATCTCTCACTAGTCCCCAAGTGTCCTCGTTGTCACGGTGGTTATATTTATGTCATTCGTTGTTGCTTTCTTCTGGTGGTTGGTTTGGATGTTGAATGACATCGAGTGTGTCGTCTGCTCATATGTTAGAGGAAGCTTTCATAGACTCTGCCCGTGTAGCCCAAGCTGTTGCCAACTTGAATTTTCTTCCTTGGAATTGCCGAGTTGAATTTCCTTCCTTGGACGGCAATCCAGGCATGACGTTCATAGATGAGTAAGAATCTGCAGGTGTGGTCGGCCGTGGTTGGTCACTGCAGAATCTCCCTTCACTAATCGGAAGCGATGTTGGTCTGTGGTGCCGTCATGTTAGACACCCCGAAGTTGACGCTGGAGGTGGACTGTAGAAATTTGTATGTGCTCGGCACATTTTGTCGTCGAGGAGGGTATTGTCTATGATATATTTAGGTAGTATTACACATTAATGCGTTCCTCTTCCCGAAATATTTTCATGGAAGTATGTCATCTGTTATTTAATTTATTTGAGTTATCAAACTTCTGAATGGTCTGATGCAGCCCACCACGAATGCCAATCTCTGTCTCCTCGTACAGTTTTTACCCACTAGATATCGCTGTAGTACCATGGAAGTGATTCCCTGATATCTTAACACATGTCCTGTCATCCTGTCCCTTCTCCTTATCAGTCTTTTCGAAACGTTCCTTTCTTCGCCGATTCTGCGGAGAACGTCCTCATTCCGTTTCAGTGTACCTAATTTTCAGCGCTGTTAAACTTACATTCGATGTTAACAAAAATCTCTATTTTTCAGAAAAGCTTTCCTTGCTATGGCCATTATGCATTCTACGTCGTCTCTGCTTTGGCATAGTCAATATTTCTCCTCCCCAAATAGCATAACTCTTCTTCTGCTTTTACATGTCATTTTCTGCAGTTCCCTCAGTAATGACGGATTTAGTTCGTTTAAATTCTATTACCCTTGTTTTACTATTGTTGATACTCGTCTTAGGACGCCTTTTCAAGAGACACGATGTTGCAGTGTTCCTACGGACATGTAACACAACAACTGCAGGCGTTATGAAATACACGAAATGTATTCGCAGTTGCGAATATGGACAACAGTCAGTCGTGTAATGAAATGAAGACAGTGAAAATTTGTGTCAGAGCGGGACTCGAAGCGAGATTTCCCGCCTTATGCTAACAGTCGCCCAACAATTAGTCTACTTGAGCACGGCTCCCGGCCACGCGCATTACTGATCCAGGTGGAAGTTTTGGTCTGACCACGAGGCTTTCTCAGGTAGCCTAATGGTTAGGCGACCGCTCGCGTAAATCGGGAAATCCGGCTTCGAGTCCCCACCCGGCCAAATTTTCTTTGTCGTCGTTCCATAACACAGCTGATGATTGTCCAAATTCGCAAGTGCGAATACGTTTCGTCTTTTCAGGAGATTGTCCATGCCGTTCAACTGCCCTTCAAGGCCTTTGCTGTCTGTGACAGAATTAAAATGCCATTGAAAAAACCCTGACATTTAATTCCATTTCCAGATTTCTCTTTCGTTGCCTTTACTGCTTACACATATTCAGATTCAGTAACATGGGGGACAGGCTACAATCCTGTCTTACTTCCTTCTGAATATCCACATTGGTTGTTACACGTACATGATTTGGATAAAAAGTAGCGGCAACACAGTTATAATTCATTCCAGACTTCGTTGACAGACGTTCAGCGTCTTACATGCTCTCAATATAATCGCCTCGCTTCTCTGTCACCTTCCCCCACAGAGGTGGAGTACGTCGTACCTCGCAGCGCATCCATGTGTGTCGTAGTCTCTCAAGGCCTAGGACACAAATAACGTTTCCTCTTCTATTGTAGAGTGTGCCACGAAGAGGTTCCTTCATTTTGACGAACAGTTTGTAGTCGCACTGACTCGTATCGGGTGAATACGATAGTTGCTCCAGTACCTTCTAGCAGCCTCACGTACACAGGAGCTCCTGTATGGCGTTCCTCGTGTGGCATCGCGCATTATCGTGAAGGATGATGCCACAAAGAAAGATTTTTGTGCACTCCGACCACTTTCCTCTTCAGTCTAGATCCAGCACATTGTTCCTGTTTCATAAACATTCCGTTAGGACTCTTGAGTTGGCCTCCCGCCCTTTCAAACTGTGCACACAGCAGCTGATTCAAAGGTGTGCGGACATTTGCCACGCCGGACATTTGCCACGCCGGACATTTGCCACGATTTTACCTGCTCCGAAGGGTTGGGTCCCTTGTCTCCTCCTCCTCCTCCTCATCGCTGTCGCGCAGTAAAGGTACTTACTGAGCCTTTCCGCTGGTATACTTAACATAGGACCAGAATCTCTTTGGATTTTCTGCCACATTTCTAGAGAGACCTTCGTTGTGGAAACTATTAAATGCATCTCGCATTGAAATCCGCACCAAATTTCGAGGCTCAGTAAAACTTCGTCAATCGTGGGGATTTTGCGTTCGTCTAAATTATACGTGCCTTTTTCGGTGCTCCTGCAGCAGCTTTCTGTCGTGTTTTGTGTACCATGGGGGATCAGTTCCGTCTCTTATTAATTTATTTGGTATGAATCTCTCGAGTGCTGTTGATACTATTTCTCTGAACTTAAGCCACATATGGTCTTGACTTACATAGTTTGGAAGGATAGGAGACTGTCTTTTAGAAAGACGTCAACAGAATTTTTGCTGCTTTTATGAATAGATATATTTTGCGTTTAGTTTTGGTGAATTTCTTTGTTACGGAATTGAGCCTCGCTCGACTGTGTGTTCACTAATCCCTGTATCCGTCGTGATGCTCAGGATTATTTGTGGCTAAGAGGTCAAGTGTGTTTTCGTAACTATTTACAATTTGAATGGCCTCGTGAACTAATTGTTCAAAATAATTTTAAAAAAGCATTTAGAACAATTACGGAAGTTGTTTTCTACAATAGGGTCTGAAAATGTATTTTTGTCAACATACGGAAGGTAGATTGAAGTCACTGCCAACTATAATTGTATGAGTAGCGTACCTATTTGTGATGAGACTCAAGTTTTCTTTGTACTGTTCAGCAACTGTTTCATCTGAGACCGGATGTCGGTAAAAGGAGCCAGTTATTAGTTTATTCCGGTTGTCGAATATAACCTTTGCCCATATTACGTCACAGGAACTATCTGCTTCAATGTCGTTTGTGAGCTAAAACACACATTACATTATTTTTCCTTAAGTTGTGCTTCTTGTTTCTGTTGTAGTGCAGATCATTACAATTACGGCTTTTCAGTCCAAAATCTAGGATGCTTTCCCTGTGACCCTGTGAATATCCGAGCTAAACAATGTAGAACAACAACGTACGTTACAAGCATAGCATTCTGTATTACTTCATTTCCTACTTTCTAACATTTTAAAATTGTATATTGACTTTAGATGACACGTCAATCATAGATGTTGTTATCTCCATTTAGGGAACGTATTTTCAGTCATGTTTTGAACATTGTCCCGCTACACTTTATTAACTAATGTTTCGCCGCAAGGGATATGGGATTTTAGAGAGTAAATTAATATGGAGTATGTCGTTCTTCTTTTCAAACATTCACATTCCCATTTCTTCTTTCCTTATTGTCTTTTGGGCATGCAGTCGTAGTAATTAAAGTAGGCACGAATGCAGTGATCAAAAATAAATGATTAGCGCACATTCGTATTCTCTTTACATCGTTTCCTTTCTTGTTGCTCCCATGCCGATGGACTGTTTCTATCGCAATCAGTGAGCGTGAAAGGAAGCTACCATATGGACAGAGGGATCTATATTTATACTTGGCAGAACTAACTACATACTGACATAATCGTCGGTATTGCTTTCGTTTCCCAAAAGTTATAAGTATTTCTATTTCGGAAAAGAAGCTCTGTATTTCGCTAAGATGTCGAAGAAGAAGGTCCCTTACGTACTGGTTGTATCGAGTAAGATGTGGAGACGGCGGTTTGAAAGCGGACAGAAGAAGTACGAGGAAGGGCGTCCCTTACCTGAGGGATCGCTACTCAAGCTACCTGGCGAAGGGGCAAGTGTCCGGCATGGCAAATGTCCGGTGTGGCAAATGTCCGGCGTGGCAAATGTCCGGCATTCGATTCAAACACACCCTTCGCCGCTCACTGCACTGCATCAACTGACTTCCTGCTGTCAGCAGGCATCCCGTGCGACGCACATCCTTCTCGTTACGGCTGAGGTGGCACTACTTTTTATCCAGTCCATGTATTTACACTCCCGGAAATTGAAATAAGAACACCGTGAATTCATTGTCCCAGGAAGGGGAAACTTTATTGACACATTCCTGGGGTCAGATACATCACATGATCACACTGACAGAACCACAGGCACATAGACACAGGCAACAGAGCATGCACAATGTCGGCACTAGTACAGTGTATATCCACCTTTCGCAGCAATGCAGGCTGCTATTCTCCCATGGAGACGATCGTAGAGATGCTGGATGTAGTCCTGTGGAACGGCTTGCCATGCCATTTCCACCTGGCGCCTCAGTTGGACCAGCGTTCGTGCTGGACGTGCAGACCGCGTGAGACGACGCTTCATCCAGTCCCAAACATGCTCAATGGGGGACAGATCCGGAGATCTTGCTGGCCAGGGTAGTTGACTTACACCTTCTAGAGCACGTTGGGTGGCACGGGATGCATGCGGACGTGCATTGTCCTGTTGGAACAGCAAGTTCCCTTGCCGGTCTAGGAATGGTAGAACGATGGGTTCGATGACGGTTTGGATGTACCGTGCACCATTCAGTGTCCCCTCGACGATCACCAGTGGTGTACGGCCAGTGTAGGAGATCGCTCCCCACACCATGATGCCGGGTGTTGGCCCTGTGTGCCTCGGTCGTATGCAGTCCTGATTGTGGCGCTCACCTGCACGGCGCCAAACACGCATACGACCATCATTGGCACCAAGGCAGAAGCGACTCTCATTGCTGAAGACGACACGTCTCCATTCGTCCCTCCATTCACGCCTGTCGCGACACCACTGGAGGCGGGCTACCACGATGTTGGGGCGTGAGCGGAATACGGCCTAACGGTGTGCGGGACCGTAGCCCAGCTTCATGGAGACGGTTGCGAATGGTTCTTGCCGATACCCCAGGAGCAACAGTGTCCCTAATTTGCTGGGAAGTGGCGGTGCGGTCCCCTACGGCACTGCGTAGGATCCTACGGTCTTGCCGTGCATCCGTGCGTCGCTGCGGTCCGGTCCCAGGTCGACGGGCACGTGCACCTTCCGCCGACCACTGGCGACAACATTACATTACACTGTGGAGACCTCACGCCCCACGTGTTGAGCAATTCGGCGGTACGTCCACCCGGCCTCCCGCATGCCCACTATACGCCCTCGCTCAAAGTCCGTCAACTGCACATACGGTTCACGTCCACGCTGTCGCGGCATGCTACCAGTGTTAAAGACTGCGATGGAGCTCCGTATGCCACGGCAAACCGGCTGACACTGACGGCGGCGGTGCACAAATGCTGCGCAGCTAGCGCCATTCGACGGCAAACACCGCGGTTCCTGGTGTGTCCGCTGTGCCGTGCGTGTGATCATTGCTTGTACAGCCCTCTCACAGTGTCCGGAGCAAGTATGGTGGGTCTGACACACCGGTGTCAATGTGTTCTTTTTTCCATTTCCAGGAGTGTATTTGTATGATCTGACTGGGTTCACCATAGCTAATGCTTCATTTTAAGACTGGCTTGCTCAACGTTCCCTAATAAAGTCGCCTACAAGCTGTCCTAACCTGGTGCTTTCCGTGAATCGGGCGAGTGTGTTCCAACAAAACGGTGGCGTGGCTTCTCGCGACTACCGGGTTTGGCTCGCCTCCCAGCGGTGAGCCATCGCTCGCAGCTGCGGCGGTCGCCGCTCGCTAGCCTAGTGCTTATAGTCCCTACCTGCTGCTGGCCGGCCGCCAGACGGGCCCGCGCTTTGCAGATGCCCCTTCCCCTCCCCTCCCCTCCCCACCCCACATCCTTTCCCTCCTAATTGCTGACGGGGCTAGCGTTTCACCGGCTCGTGTTCCCCACGTGTTAGGCCGTGCGGGGGCGGGGAGTGTTCCTGTGTGAAAACAGCCACCTGCACACGCTGAAAGCTCGGCTGCTCTCTGTTCTGTCAACCTACGCGCCGTAGCGCTCCACTTTCCTGTATGGAATTTTAGACGCCTGGGGAGCGTACCTTCGCCCAGTGTTTAGCAGGTACCACACGACACATGCGAAAGAAGTGTCGACTTAAAATAACAACCTTTTATTTAGGGATAATTTCTACCTACTGAACTATGCAGCCACGACTCACGAACCACCCTCACAGCTATACTTCCGCCAGTATTTATTCTGGATACATAAACCTTTTAAAAAATTTGGAGGCTGGGTGCTGTGCAGCTCTGACATATATGAAAGAGCTCATTTTTCACACATTAATATCGACAAAAAGGCTTGTATTAATTTTTTTCCTTCATTTATTCAAACTTGTTCATCACGCAAGTTTCAGGCAGTACCGCCCATCATATGTGGCTAGAGCGTATACAGGGTGTTAAAGGTATAAATGTAGATATGTGTATTGATGCGAAGACATTGTAGTAAAAAACGTTACAACCATGTTTACTTCATTTGTAGGTCAAAATTTTAGGTATTATGGTTTGTATGGTTCTACACGAAATTCGCAGTTGCGAATACGGACAACTATCAGCTGCATAACGGAATGACGACAATGGAAATTTGTGCCTGACCGGGACTCGAACCTGGGTTTCCCGCTTGTCGCAAGAGGTCGCCTCACCATTTGGCTATCCGAGGACAACTCACGCCCGATCCGAACTTCTGTACGTCGTCAACCATGTGTCTGCATGCTTATGAGAAAGAACTTTACATTGTAATTCAAAATAACACAGGCACCGCAGTATCTTAGTATGTTATTAAGTTGGTTAATACCTCCAAGTATGTGTGGGAAGAGGAACCCATTAATGGTTACTTTTCCCTGGGCAGCAGGTCAGCTATTGAAGTGGGGACATGTGGACATAAAATTGATAGTCATACTGACACGCGTGGAGCAGTTACAACCATACAGAAAACATGGTGTAGTAAATTATAGAATGTATTTGTGAGAAGTCTATTACATGAAGAGAAAAACCAACTAACACACTGAAGTGGGTGTATATTGATGTACCAACTACCTCATTATCTGTACCTTTATACCTAACAGACTGTATGGTAAACGGGAAATAAAAAAGCATCTACGAATTGTTCCTCATTTCAAGCTCATATGGGCAGCTTCCTTTGTATTGGCACAGGAAGCAACGTGCTACAAGTTTATCGGCCTATGCGTATTACTGCTCCCATACAGCGAAGGAAGCCGGCCGGTGTGGCCGAGCGGTTCTAGGCGCTTCAGTCTGGAACCTCGCGACCGCTACGGTCGCAGGCTCGAATCCTGCCTCGGGCATGGATGTGTGAGATGTCCTTAGGTTAGTTAGGTTTAAGTAGTTCTAAGTTCTCGGGGACTGATGACCTCAAGTCCCATAGCGCTCAGAGCCATTTGAACAGCGAAGGGCCGGCCACGGTGGTCTCGCGGTTCTAGGCTAGCAGTCCGGAACCGCGCGACTGCTACGGTCGCAGGTTCGAATCCTGCCTCGGGCATGGATGTGTGTGATGTCCTTAGGTTAGTTAGGTTTAAGTAGTTCTAAGTTCTAGAGGACTGATGACCACAGCTGTTAAGTCCCATAGTGCTCAGAGCCATTTGAACAGCGAAGGAAACGCGGTGACATGAACCATGCACGGTGTCACCACTGCGTGTATGTCAGCAGAAACAAGCATTCGACATGAGGTGAAAACTAGTAACTTATTTATGCTTTATCGTATACGTAAGAATAAACGCCGTCTTTTGCGACTTAATGTTTCATTTGTGTCTACCAAACATGCTTCGCCTATTTATGCTACTCATCATGACTGGTCAGTAATATAAACATAATTCTTTGATTTATAAATGCAGACTGAAGCGACGAACGAAAATTCGGACCAAGGCCTGGATTCAAACCCGTGTCTCCTGTTCACTAGGCAGATGCGCTGACCACTACGCCACCCTGGCACAGTGGCTTTGCACAACTGCACGGACAACCCTAGCCCTCCTCCCTCCTGAATCCAAATTCTCATTCGCACCTCAGCCCTCTTGGTATATCCCCTAAATTCAAACAGCATTGCCGAGGCTCTCCAACTGTATTGGAATAGCACCTCAGCATCGAATGAAACTGGGGTCCTACCTGAAATACAGACATATTTGTTTTAATCAAATGAAACTATATGGTTCCCGAGACCTTTTCAAGTCTGAAACGTCTGTGATGTATATATGTAGACTGAAGTGACAAATGAAAATTTGTACGAAGGCTGGGTTTCGAAACCGAGTGTCCTGCTTACTAGGTAGATGCGCTGATCACTTTGCCTACTCCCCGATTTGGCACAAATTTCCATTCGTCGCTTCATTCTGTATTTATACATCGTAGTTGTTCGAGACTTGAAAGCGTCACTAGAGCCATATAGTTTTTTTTATTAATAAAATTATTTAACTACGCATATGTTCTGTAGCGATTCTTGGCGGGCCATTTAAATTATTTACGAACATGTGGTTGTGTTTCTTTACACTTACATTATTTTTTTGTCATTTTCATTTATCACTGTGTTCTTCTGTATGTACTAGATGCATCTAATACAGGTTGATAGGCCACATTTAAACATTTCGCAGCACGTAACACGTCCTCTTGCACTCTACATGCGGTCTTGCTCACATGCTGTAGGGCTGACTGAAGGATCATGGGAGCTGTAGAGCGCGAGCAAAATCGGGTGCTGGTTGTTTGGTTGCTTGGTTGATTTGGCGAAGGGGTCCAAATAGCGAGGTCATCAGTCCCATCGGATTAGGGAAGTATGGCGACGGAAATCGGCCTTGCCCTTTCAATGGAACCATCCTAGCATTTGCCTGAAGCGATTTAGGGAATCAGGATGGCCGAACGCGGATTTGAACCGCCGTCCTCCCGAATGCGAGTCCAGTGTGCTGACTACTGCGCCATCTCCTTCGGTAGTGGGGTGCTGGAGAGGAGATGGAGGGAGGGTAGGTATTGTGTGTGTGTGTGTGAGTGTGTGTATGTGTGTGTGTGTGTGCGTGTGTGTGTGTGTGTGTGTGTGTGTGTGTGTGCTGTTTTCTTAATGCTAAGTTATGAATTAATGAGAATATTGTCATTCTGCTATTGCTTTTTTTTGTCATGTAACGTATTATCATGTTTATTTGTGACCCATTTGAAACATTCTTCCTGTAAAGCGAGTATTCCTTTTTTGCGGTTATGGCATAAAATAGCCATGTCTATATTTATTCTGGTGTGACGGTAACTTGCTTTTATTAGATGTTCTGCAAATATGGAGTGGGTTTTCTAGACACAAATAAAGCATTCAATAGCAGATTCTTTTTTTTATCTACACGATAAAGCACAATTGAAGAAGTAGCTGATGAAAAATGGCTAGAATTATGAAGAACAGTAATGACGTAGTCAATGCCAAGTTTTAGCCAGGCCAAAACTATGCACACAGTAGAGTACTGGATTTAATTTTGACTGATGGCTTAAGCAGTTCCTGTATTTAAATATATTGCTTCCTTTCTCTGTCACTTCCACTTAGTGTCGAGTGGATGCGTGCGACTACATATATGCAGCGGTGACATCGTGCGTGGTTCATAGCGAGGTAAATCGCCCAAATGCCCAATGCACGCAGTACCTTTTACAAGATTCGTTCGGAAGCTGTTTGGGATAGGCCTGCATTCATCTCGAGTTTGAAACCGATTGTTACTGACATGGCGTGGCCACCTTCCCCGGTATCTACTGGCCAGAATCTTTTTACGACCACCGTCCTTTCACCCGGTGGTAACGGTTCATTGTACACACAGTGGTCAGTCCTAGTTGATTCACCATCACATCGAGGAGGTTTCATTTACGGTGTGATCGTCGGCACGCGAAAAGGCGACAGCTCCTTTCTTCCATTCTGACACGTCTCCACGTGGTCCCAACTCATTGCGCAGATTCCTCATCCAACCACATGACTGCTGTGATTTACACCAGGGTTGGATGATAAAATGATGACTCATTACCATTTCTACACCTTCAACAGCGCTTCAAAGCGAACACTGGGCTCTTTTAGTGACGGTGACTAACATTTTGTCCGTTCAGCTTACTTCTCTCTGATAAAATATTAGTGTACCACTATTCGTCATAATAGAAAAACGTTGTTTCTAGTGATTAATCTTGTTAGTGAAGTTTATCGGAATGCAGGAATGTATCTGAAACCCCACAGTATTACTGTGGTACTACAGTAGTGGAAACCAGTATAAAGGCGTTGATATTTGTAGAAAAACTAAGATTGTCGGATGGAATAGTTGTGCACAGTGCATATGCGATAGTATGAGATCCAGTATACCGACAAATGCAGTCAAACTGCATCGCATTTGATGTCAGAAGTACTGTGTGTAAAATGATGTCAACAATTTAGGATGTAGAGGGTGGAACTCGGTGTAAAAAAAGTCAGCTCTTCGTGGTGTTAGCGTGGGCGTATGTGCCTTTACTGTAGATAGGTACAGACACCATTAGTGAGATTACATTTTGTGTGCATAAACTATGATTGTGACAATGCCACATGAAAAACAATTATCATCTACATCTACGTGATTACTCTGATATTCCAAGTACGGTACCTGGAAGAGCGTTCAATTAACCACCTTCAAGCTGTCTCTCTGCCGTTCCACTCTCGAAAGGCGCGCGGGAAAAACGGGCACTGAAATTTTTCTGTGCAAGCCCTCATTTCTCTTATTTTATCGTGATGATAATTTCTCTCTATGAAGGTGGGTGCCAACAGTATGTTTTCGCAATCGGAGGAGAAAACTGGTAATTGAAATTTCATGAGACGATCCCGTCGCAACGAGAAACGCTTTTGTTTTAATGATTGCCACTCCAATTCACGTATCATGTCTGTGGCACTGTGTCCCCTATTTCGCGATAATACAAAACAAGCTGCCCTTCTTTGCACTTTTTCGATGTCATCCATCAGTCCCACCTGATGCGGATCCCACACCGCACAGCATTACTCCAGAATAGGGCGGACAACCATGGTCTAAGCAGTCTCTTTAGTAGACCTGTTGCACCTTCTAAGTGTTCTGCCAGTGAATCGCAGTCTTTGGTTTGCTCTACCCACAACATTATCTATGGGATCGTTACAATTTAGGGTATTTGTAATTGTAATCCCTAAGTATTTAGTTGAATTTACAGCCCTCAGATATGTGTGACTTATCGCGTAATCGAAATTTAGTAAATTTCTTTTAGTACTCATGTGAATAATTTCACATTTTTCTTTATTCAGGCTCAACTGACACTTTTTGCACCATACA
Source organism: Schistocerca serialis cubense (assembly GCF_023864345.2). Lineage (NCBI taxonomy): Eukaryota > Metazoa > Arthropoda > Insecta > Orthoptera > Acrididae > Schistocerca > Schistocerca serialis. The sequence goes on from NC_064639.1 coordinate 357,222,695, forward strand.
GATATCTTATCTAAATCATTTTGCAGTTCGTTTTGGTCATTTGATGACTTTTCAAGACGGCAAATGACAGCATCATCTGCAAACAATCTAAGACGGCTACTGAGATTGTCTCCCACGTCGTTAATATAGATCAGGAACAATAGAGGGCCTGTAACACTTCCTTGGGGAACGCCGGATATTACTTCTGTTTTAGTCGATGACTTTCCGTCTATTATTTCGAACTGTGACCTTCCTGACAGGAAATTACGAATCCACTCGCACAACTGAGGCGATATTCCATAGGCACGCAGCTTGGTTAGAAGACATGGGACTCTCTAATCGTCATGAAGTAACCTATGAGTAACATATGTCATCGATTTCAGATGGGATAACATTATCTTCAGTGATGGGAAAAAGTCTAATTTAGGTGGGCCGGATGGATTTCAATACTTTTGGCATGATATGAGAATAGAGCAATGATTCACAATGTGAACAAATTTCGGTGGTGGAAGTGTTATGATTCTGGCAACTAAATGTAAAACACGCACTGCTTGGCTGAACACTATAATGAACTCTAATATGTACCCTGAGATGCTAGAGACATAATTGATTAGTATGTGTGAGGACCTAGGGAACGAAAATCTAATGTTCCATTAAGATGCATCTGCGCGTGTTTCTGCTACAACCCAAAATGGATTGAAGATAAAGACATCGATGTCTTGCCATTGTCTTCACGAATCCCGGAAATGAATGCCGACGAAAAACCATTGGGAAATACTTGCAAGGCAATTTGAGACCGTATATGAGCTGAAAAGCGCAAAATGAGAAGACTGGGAGAAAAATTCACTTCAAGAACTACAAAGTCGAACGAAATCAATGCCGAAAAGAATTTTTGAAGTAATTAGGAAGGAATAAGATTGGACAAAGTACTAAAAATGCAATAACACAACAGGATAGTGAGTATCTTTATATCAGTTTGGATCCAGGAAATGCAAACGCCTTATTTTGTTACGTGTGTTATGAAGGAAACTTTGTAATTCTGTCATGGTTGTTTATGTCTTATATGTATTTACTGCTTTCGTTAAAGAATTCGATATTACATTATTACTTTCGCAGGGACTCTGACTTTCACCGGTTTCCGCTATTGTAGTGCAAAAATATGACGATCAGGCAAGGGACCTTTTGTTAACAATGTACTGAGTTTCATCTTCTCTTATTTAACGTCAATTGAACTACCTTGTACTGGAGTATATATTCCTTATCGCTACGTTGTTCACCTCGCTTTTAGTTCTTTCGTATAACACACACTCGCACACACACACACACACACACACACACACACACACACACACACACACAAGCACGCACACACACGAGCGCAGGCGTTGACGCACGCTCGTGGATGAAGCAAGAGCGGGGCCAAACGTAGCATTGCTAATAGCAGTCCATAGCCTGGCGTCTAATTACTACACAAAAACTTTTCTGAAACGACGTTTCAGATAAAAAGTTTCCCCTGTGAAGGGGACCAGCAAGTCTGCTATTAGCTGGAGCTCCTCCACATTTAATTTTGCGGAATACGAAAGATAAAGTTCAAACGATAGACTGTAAAAATTTTACCTCGTTATATTCAGAATAGCTCCAAAATTTACTGGGGCGTCTTCATAAATCCAAAGTGTAACATCAGCTGTACTTTATAACATTTATAGTCACGCTTATCAATATAATTATTAACAGATGGATATTCTGCTAATGTGCGTTAGTCTGTGTCAGACATGACTTTAATCAGCAGCATATCGCAGTAAAGAAGTCGTTCAGATACTGGAGACGTACTCGGGAAAGCAACTTTCAAAATGCCATTGAAGAGACGCTGACAGAAGTTGTCAAGTTTCATCTCAGTCACATCTCAGAAAGCAGAGGTAGTTGTTTTCAGTATGAACGATGGCTTTCTCAGTCCTCATCTGCAGGCACCGCCGTGTTGCTTCTGAATGATTTTTGAATCGGTAATGAAGAATGAAAATAATGGGAACTAGAAGGCACTCCAGTTAACATACACCTAGATAAAAACAGATAGGATAAGTAAAATCCTTTCTGTATTGAGAAGTTTAATGACATGGAACGGAGGCTGTACTGGAGAAATAAGGAGGATATATCTATGAGAAGGAGAGCGTTCCAAAAGGTGAAACACTTATTAACATCTAGAAGAATTCCATTGGTGTTGAGGAAGAGATGTGTCTGGAGCGTAATGTTATTCTATAACGAAGCATAGACAGTTAAAAAGAAAATAGAAAGATATTCAAAGAGTTTCGAGATGTGCGTATGGATTGGAATGCTTAAGGCGAAGTGGCCCGACTGGCATAAGCAGAAGAATTGATGATGGAAATAAGGGAAAAAAAACATTATTGAAATCAATCAGAAAGAGGAAAAAAATCTTGGCTGGGACATATTCTGTGTAGGAATTGCTTGCAGAAAGGATTATAAAGGAAATATGGAAGCAATAAGACAAAGAGGTAGAAAGATAATTTGAATGATGGCTGACGTAAGAGATGAAGGAAGATGCTCAGAAAAGGACCAGTTGAAACCTGTCGTAAGACATGTGCATTAAGGAAGAAGACGAAAAAGAATAAAGAAACTACATAGCATCTTCATTTTCTTTTCGTCCGCGAATAGACAAAAAGTTTTCTTTCTTGGTCCGCAGCTCGTGGTCGTGCGGTAGCGTTCCCGCTTCCCACGCCCGGGTTCCCGGGTTCGATTCCCGGCGGGGTCAGGGATTTTCCCTGCCTCGTGATGACTGGGTGTTGTGTGCTGTCCTTAGGTTAGTTAGGTTTAAGTAGTTCTAAGTTCTAGGGGACTGATGACCATAGATGTTAAGTCCCATAGTGCTCAGAGCCATTTGAACCTTTTTTTTCTTGTTTTCTCCTAGATACCTTTGGGTACCAAAATGTCGTCATCAGTGGATTTCCTCTATAAATTTTTAATGTAGTTCAGTATTAACTTAATAAGCTTTACTCCTCGACTAATACACGCCCATAAACTTTTGTCCTTGTTACGACTCTTCGAACTATCCCGTCGTACTTGGTTATAAGATTGTCAGGTCTGTCATCGTTTCCAGTTTAGTAAATCCCACAGGAATTAAGTGTTCTATATCGTTGGGCGGTTGTCACTGGCTACTGCTGGACACTAACAGTGTGTCACATTAACAAAGCCAAAGAGTGCACACAACGACCAGTATCATCATAACGCGGAATGGTCACTACATGAGCAGGACAGGAATCGAAATTAGTCCGCTCTTTTTCGTATAAAATTTACAGTTAAAATTTGTTCGTATCCAACAATGATACATCCAATGATACCAAACCCAACCGCCCGCCCCACGCTGTACATGGGGCCTGGAGTCCAACTTTAAAATCTGAAACGGGAACCCCCATTTTTATTGTAGATTCAGGTTCGACGGAAAAAATGCCTTAGTTTTGTCTGAGTGTTTTACGCTACGCAGCAGATGGCGCTGTAATCAGAAAATTGTAGATGAGAAGAAAATAGTATTTTTAAAATGCTATCCAATGACACTGGCATTAACTCTCCCCCTCCACATTGCGAGGGTAGGACAGACAGTCGTTTCATAATTTTTAATGGGAATGCACTGCCTGTTATGATAAGTCGTAGTTTGCTACATGGCCACAGTGGCGCGTCGAGCAATCCACCTTACGTTTTGTCGGAGGAATATGACGCTGAGAATGGGATTTCCCATTAAAAGTCGTGAAATAATTGCCCGTCCTACCCTCGCAGCGTGGATGTGTGTGTGTGTGTGTGTGTGGGGGGGGGGGGGGGAGGGGGGGTGGTAACTCAAGTGTCATTGGATAGCATTTTGAAACATACGGTTTCCACCCACTTACATTTTTCCGATTAGAACGTCGTCTGTCATGAAACGAAAGAAAAACGGGTGGCCGGTAGAGTTCGGTATCATTGGATGTCCCCCTTCCCAGACAAACAAATTTTAACTGTAAGTTATTTGGATCCGATATGTAGTTTTCGAGATGTTTCAACGTCTTCAGATAAACTGAACACCCTGTACACATGGTGTTTCAAGGTCTTTGCACCAAACGTCTAGATCACGTCATGACAAATAACTTTCGTTAGAGACGAGATGCTTTGACTCTTCCCAGCGATGATAGGCGTCCTTCAGTATTCGCCCGCCCTGAGACGGCGAGATTTCACCGAATTGACAGGGTCTGCTAACCAGGTGTGCAGTATTCTACCTAGACTAGTAAACTGGTACAGTGATTTTCAGCAATAAAAGCTAAACAGTGAGTGTCTCTAAGGGGAGACAGATATTTTACAAGCGAGTGAGTAACTTCAATTTTTCTAGTCTTAACCCCTTTCATACAGAGCAGATGACTACATGAGGCTTACGGACATCGCAGAGTGCCTGCGCGCTGCCGCCTTTAAGGGGCCTAACCAGTAGAAAAAAAGCGCCTGCGGTCGACGGTAAGTGTGGAATCCTTGGTCTCCCATGATGTGATCTGTCCTCGTAGATGTTTCCTGCAAAAACTTTGAAACACCCTGCATAGACATGATCTGCCTTCGTACATCCAAGAACAAGTTCTCTTTGCTGCCAATGCAACTGCTATAATCAAGACATCGACATTTAAAAATATGAATAAAATGTTCTTCAACATTAGAACTCGCTCTCTGCAAATGGACTGTCTATGGACTCAGGTAATAGACAGTATATGCAGTTCTGCATTACACAAGGTGCGACTAAGTCGTTGGAAATATTGCGTGAGAGAATGTGAGTAAATGAAATGCAATATTCCAAATTCTCGTGTGTTCATATGGATAAGAACTTAAACTAGAAATTACATGTTACAGGTCTTCTGATAACAGCAAAGCCTGGAAACGAAAATGTTAAAAAGTAGACTTACTTATCCCTTTTTCCTTCAGTAATGTCTTACGGAATCATACTGCGCGACAACTCGTCATTGACAAAGGAAGTATTTGTTTCATGTGGTCTATGTGGTGCGCACTCTATAGCCTCATGTAGACAATTTGTTAAACAGCTGCACACAGTGAGAATACTCTCACAGAATATTTTCTCCCTCCTAATGTATGTTGCAATAATCAGTCGCAGTTCGAAAACAAAAGTACCATTAAAAATATAGTACTGGAAGGTGAACTAACAAACATCATCCATCGCTTAGCCTCCGTGTGGCGTATAAAAGTATGTGGTAGTCAGCCATAACAGTCTTTGAGCATTTACGCACTGATGTAAATAATCTAAAAAATAATAAAACTAACGACAAATACAAAATGAAATCGTATTGTCTTTGTAACTTCATTTATTACGTGAGTATGTTGCCGTATTTTTCACTGGTAAACTGACCAGCTCCACATTATAATGAGCGCTTGCAATTATACATGCTAATGGCGAACGAATTAATTAACCAACAGCCAATTTTTGATTTTGTTTACCCGTTCCAATACATACTTTCGCGATGTTGATGGTGTTTCAGTACGTGTGACGAATGTGGATTCTATCAGCTTATCTCTTCGTATGTTATGCTTCATTAACGTGGTCTACACTTGATGAAAGGCAATCCAACAATCCACTCCATGACAGTAACCGGAGTCCTGCGTCTCTCGTCATCTGACACGGAAACGGTGGTCTCCTTCATTCTGGGAAGTTTCCACACCAGTCTTCAGGTAGTTTGGCACGTCTGGAGTCATCAGCAGGAGGTGAGTATAGTCTTCTGGTCGGCTGTCACTTCAGACCCTGCTGGTGTGCTGCCTGACTTTCCCCCATCCGTGGCATACACTGCATAAACTCTGGTCTTGGAATGCTCACCAAGCTGGAACCGCTGCTACTATTCAGGAACTTACGACTGGAGACTCCTGGTACACCCTGGGTACAACGTCCCTTCGAACCAGGTGCTGAAGTTAGTGAGCCGGCACCAGGAAGCTTGCTGTGTTTTGTTGCACTTGCTCCAGTGTTGCTGACTTCTCAATGACGTTGAACACAACCGGGCTCCACGTCCTCTTCCTGTCGGCAGATCCAGATTTTTTGTAGCTCCTCCCATTTTTATGTCTTTTCTAACCTTTTCTGCACTTCTCATTCTTCTCCGTGCCATATTATTACCTCCAAGCTGCAGTTTCTGAAACAGACCGTCTCTTCATTGCCTGTGATATTTTGGTCGATGCGTTGCATCACTTTGTGTTCGCGTGTTCCTGTTCACAAATGCGTTTGCTTTCACTCTGTTTACTGTATATGCAAAAGTAATTTGGCTACGACCAGTAGTCAATCAGCAAGTTGTTCGTCTACTCACAAGAAATTAAATTACTAATTTTCACATGTTCTCTGTCGTCTGGTAGAAGACTATATACTCTTCTTGTTGAACTGCATGTGTTGGTCTTTATTTATCAAAACGTAAAACTCGTCTATTACTTTCTGTGTCTCATTTCAAAATCTAATTCGCTCAGCATCGCCTGATTTTATTGGACTTCTTTCCATCACCCTTGTCTTGCTTTTGTTGATGTTAATCTCACATCCTCCTTTCAGGACACTGCCCATTCCGTTCAGCTGCACTTCCCATGCACTTCGTTTTTAAATCTTCTCCATGACCTGTAATTACTTCTTTCAATTTTTCTTCGGTTTCCTTGACTGCTTGCTTAATGTACAGATTGAATAAACATCGGGCATAGACTGCAGCTCTCTCTCATTCCTTTCTCAACCATTCCTTCTCTTTTATGCCCTTCGACTCTTGCATCAGCTGTCTAGTTTATAACCCTTCACTCCCTATATTTTTCCCTACTAGCTTCAAACTTCGAAGAGTGTATTACTGTTAACACCGTCGAAAACTTTCTGTAAGTCTACAAATTCCATGAATATAGGTCTGCCTTTCCTTAACCTAAGATACATCTTAGAGTCAGTATCGCCATTCTCTAGCAACCTTGCTGCGCAGGGGACATTCTGCTAGACCATGGGATGAGTGATTTATTATTACAGAATGCTCACTCCCTACTATCGTCTGGTTGCTGCTGTCTTGAGTACGTAATCGTTATCGAGACAGCAGATTCTGTCTTTCAGCTTTTCACTGAATGTAATGTAATAGCTAAATTTCATGTAGTTATACCCGTATTAGTCGGGGAAACAGATAATTACTTATAGCTTACAATGCAGAACTAAATTAAGTAAGACAGCCCCTCATTTGTACGTATTAACTCGGAATCAGAATCCCGTTGAAAAATTCCTCGATTCGCTTTGGACTTAATAATATCATTTGGTCGTTTATGTCGCCTTTGTAGGATGGTCACGTTCAATGTAAATGTAGTGTGTTCGGTTGACATTCGTATCCACTGAATGGTTCTACTAGTTAATTGGGTGTTAGCAGATGTATACACGCTCCCTCCTTCGAATTTTTCGATTTTTTCATTGTATAGTGATAAAGTGTTTGAAACTGTAGAATGTGTACGCCTTTGGTCGCCAGAACATATGATATCTTATTTTTTACTATTTTTATTATTATTTATTTATATATATCTATATTTTATTATATTATTATATATCTTATTTTATTATTTTATTATTATTAAATTATTATTTATTCATCATGATCATCTTCATACAGATCTGTGTTGAAAAAATGGTATAAAAGCCATGTATAAATATTTTTTTACTAACACAGACCCCTCTGAAAATGATAATAATTGTTCTTGACCAATAATCAAGTTAAATATAAAAAGATCTTGCTACCAGAAAGTGATGCAAATTCTGCACTCTCCTCTATAACCAGCAGTGAGGTCATTGTTTCTCGTAATTAGTGGAGTTTTATACAGTATATAGGCCGATTTATATAAGGAATGATTCTTAATACGTTTAAAAACTACAGAAGTGACGTAGACGGCGCTGAGATAAATAATTTAGTACAAGATATATGGGGAAATACGCCAGAAGCGGATGACAGATCTTGAATATGTGACGTCACCAGATGGTGTACCTCGCTACACGCGCAGCGGTAGAGGCTGTCAGTCTGTCGCACCTTATCATCCCAACCCAAGGCAAGTGGTCGCGCGGTGTTGTTCCCGGTCTACGTGCGCGACTTTTAGCGCGTGGGGCTCAGGGTCCAAGTGTTGCGTCCGGCAGGCAGTACTTTTTTGCACTGCGTTAGACAATTATGCATTTACGTTAAGGTAATAATTATTATTTTATTTATCGGTCTCGCGGTTTTCTCTGCTTAATTGCTCAATACAGTACAACAAAAACCTACCGCATTGCGTCACAAGTAAACAAATGTAAGCTTCCGAATAACATCGCTACCAGTAAACGACGTACGTGCTCTTCACTGAATAAATTCTGTAAACAAAAGAAAAAGAAGGGATAAAAGGGAAGAAACCTAAAATAATAACAGATTTTTCTTGGTGACAGCGAGGATAATAACCCTGTAACTTTTACGTTTGCAACAGATCACATTTTCGAAAGGTGACCGATAACAGAGTTGCTTAGCGGAGCGATGTGTAGCACTGCCCCCTACCAGCGAGGATCGGGTCGACAAGCCCAATGGCTGCACGTGAGGCGAGGTTCGATGTTCGATGTTTGTCATCCGCTTTTGGTACATTTCCTAATATTTGCTGCCCCATGTGCCTTATATTAAATTACTTGTCTCAGCGTCATCTACTTCACCTCGGGATTTTCTAAACGTTAGTAAGAATACGGCTGCATAATGGATGATAAATCGCAAGTCCAGTGACTCATTTTATTCATGAAAAGTTAACAAGCGTTAGACATTACAACGTCCTTTTTCATGCTCTGCAAGGTGCATCGATCAATCCCCCTCTCTCTTCCTGAACTTGAATGTGGTGTTTCTGGAACCGTGTCGTCTTATGTATGTGTGTGAAATGTTATGGGCCTTAACTGCTAAGGTCATCAGTCCCTAAGCTTACACACTACTTAACCTAAATTATCCTAAGGACAACACACACACCCATGCCCGAGGGAGGACTCGAACCTCCGCCGGGACCAGCCGCACAGTGCATGACTGCAGCGCCTTAGACCGCTCGGCTTTTTTTTTTTTTTTTGTATGTTTTGTCAGTATTTGTATGTGTATATGTGTTGAGTCCATGTTCAATACTCCAGTCCTCCTTCACCGTCACCACCTCAGTATGGGGTCGATCTTTGTCATATGAACACTTAAGCGTATTTGTTTAAAATTCTGCTTAATCTATAACGGAGTGAACGAAACCACCTTGCCAGCCTAAAACCAAGTGGAATAGTTCAGAATTTTAGGAGAGGAGACAGCACGTGTTAATAAAAGCGAGAGTGGTAGTAGTGAGGACGCGTAAATAACGTGCCGCCCGTCATTTTGGGCGCTCGCGGCGAGTTAGCCGGCTGTGGGGGCAGAGCGCGCGCGGCCGGACAGGTTGGGAAAGGCTCTGCGCGCCGCGAGCAGAGGACTCACCGGAGCGGCCGTCGTGCGCGGTCGGGCGCGCTCGGCTGCAGTCGGCTCTGGCGGGGCGCGCGCGGCCGCTCTCGGTGGTTCGGTTCCAGTCCGGAGCAGGAGGCGGCGATGGCCGCGGCCTCCCACAACGACAAGTTCGCGACGCTCGCCTCGCTCTACGAGCTCGAGCACAAGAAACGGCGGCGCCGGAAGGCGGCGGCGGGGGCGGCGCGGCCGCAGCAGCGCGAGTCCGGCGCGGGGCTGCTGCGGGCGCTGAGCGCGTGGTCGCTGCCGCTGGCGGCGGGCGCGCGCCGCCACGACGCCGACCGCGACGCCGGGGGCGCGTGCGTAGGCCGCGCGGCGCGCTGCGCGCTGCACATCGTGTGCGCCGCGGGCGCGGGGGCGGGGTCGCTGCCCTTACCGCCGCCCCCTCCGCCGCCGCCGCGCCGCCGGCCGCCGCCCCTGCCGCCCCCGCCGCCCCGGCTGCCACCCTCGGCCGCCCCCGGCGACCGCCGCCGGCTGTCGTCGCCGCCGCTGCACGTGTCTGTCACGTACTGCCGGCGCGTGCGCCTGCGCTCCTTCTCGCACCTGCTGGACGAGATGGCCCCCCGCGGGGGTCACGACGCACCGGTAAGTGGCCACGTGACACCCGCGACACCCCCGCCCCGCCCCCACCGCCGCGCGGCTCGGGTGTCGTCGTCAGCTGACCGTGGCGGCTGGCGCGCTCGCTGCCCCTCACTCGAGCCCTCACTGCGTGTGCCACGCCAGACCGCAGCACCGTATGCGCTGCGACTATTTGATCTTTTACGGTTTTTAGTTCAGTTTTCAACTTACTCGTTTTGGTACCCAAAACTAGATAGAAAGACAGACTAATCTCTATAAACAGGAGCGACAGACCAAATTAAGCAGAAGATAATGATAATGATGACGACGATATTTGTGGTTTCTATTCCCTCCTTAACATCGTCGATCCTTTTAACAACGCTCAATTTATTGTGAAGATGCTAGCGCATCCTGTGTAGCATACACAGTAGTGGAAATCAGGACGAAGGCATGGATATTTGTAGTAAAATTAACATTGTCGGTTGGAATAGCTGTGCACAGTATATAAGCAGTGAAATGAACTCCAGTATACTGATAAACGCAGTTAAATCGCATCGCACTTGGTGTTATTACTACAGTATATAACAGGACATCAACGATTCAGATGGTAGAGGGTAACATGATTGACTGTCCATTCATACAGTACAACAAGTGTTTAAATACAGCTGTTAGGACTATCAAAATACAAAACTGATTAAAAAGTCCAGTAGTTCGCTGTAATTGTATCTATTTAAGTCGATTAGAGGCCCACACAACCGGTTTCGGAACTTTTAAATTGCATCTTCTGGTGTACAGAAATGCTATGTCAATGGTATAGAGACTTATTACAGAATGCCACAGAGTAACATTTGGCGTGGCTGGGGAAACTTCACAGCCTTCCTCAACCGAAAAACACCATCATGGATACTGAATGGACGCTTCGTGATAAAATCACGAGCTGTCGTCACTTTACCGATTAAAATATGTTCCTGTGGGTTTGCGTCAATCAACAGACGATGCCCCTCGCAAACGGGGAAGTATTGGGTCCGGTAGTTGACACGCTTTTGTGTGGTTGTCACCGCCATCATATTAATCGTATCGGCTGACAACAAATGCAACGAGGCGCCCAGTATGTTGTCGGAGCGTGTGCCATCCTGGAACTGCAGGTAGAGGATGGAACTCGGTATAGAGGCAGTGGGGTCTGTGCAGTGTTCTTGTGTGCGTACGTGCCTTTCCTGCAGCCAGGAAACGTAGTGACAACGCGTACTGTGTATGTAAACCACGATTGCGACATTGCCAAGCGAAAAACGTTTATGATATGATGAAAAATCAATCGTGGGTGCCCAGGAGGAAATCTGACTCTAATCATCAAACGGCCAAGAGGTATAACCGTTCAAGTGCAACGATTTACAGTTTCGTTAGATACGGCGGGTGACATGGACAAAGCGGAAAATATGGGGAAAGTAGAAAAATTGTCTGAGGAATTGAAACGACTACTTTCGCAAAGAAGCAGGGACACAAACCGCTATTCTTCTCAGCTTGTTGCTGATTTTCAGTTGTGAGTAACTACCAGACGAGTACAACAAATTCTGTCAAATGACAAACATCTGTCGTTCACGAAACGACTGCAGACACCTGCTCTAACATCCAAACATAAACAGGCCTGATTGGTGTTTGCTGACAAAATATGTTATGGATTTGAGAACGGACTAAAGCGAACGTCAGTGACGAGAAGAAGTTTAATTCAAATGGTATGTTTGGATTTCAATATGATTGGCATAATCTGAGAGCAGAGCAGCACGTAAGAATGGCCAGAAAATTTTTGGGGATTGAAGTGTTATGATTTGGGCAGCCTTCTGCAGTAAATGCAAATCACGCATAGCTTGGGTGAATACTAGAATGAGCTCTAAATTGTACACTGAGATTCCAGAGACAGAACAGATTATAATGTGTGAGGGCCTAGGGGACGAAAGTTTAATGTTTCAACAAGATAATGCATCTGTGCATGGTTCTGCTGCAACAAAACAGGGGTTTGAAGATAGAGATATCGATGCCTTGGCCTGCACATAGCCTGGATTTTAATACCGTGGGAAACCTTTGGGGAATACTTGCAAAGTGCATTTCCCGCAGTGGAAGGCAATTTATGGCCGTATGTAAGCTGAAAAGAGCGATACGAGGAAAGTGGTCGACAGCTTCACTGCAAGAACTACAAATCCACAAAACCAGTGCGCTGAGAATTTTTTAGATAATTAGGAAGAACGGAGGTTGGACAAAGTACTAACAGTGCAATAATATAATAGGAGAGCGAGTGCATTTATAACAATTTCCATCCAGGAAATGCAAACGCATTATTCCGTTATTTGTGTTATGAAAGAAACTGCGTAGTTCCGTCATGACTGTTTATGTCTTATGTGTATCTACTACTTTTATAATAAATTCGATACGTGTATGCTTCATACATAGTACATTACTTTCGCAGGAAGCCTGCCATTATAGTGATTTCCACTACTGTACTGCCGATGTTTGCGTATCTACTGTAGCGGATTACTTGCATAAACTGTTCTCAGTTCACTTGGCGCTTTAATTCTCTATGAAAATGTCGGCTTCTACTGTAATCACCATGGCTTCGTGTGGAAAGGAACTCACTGAATCACTCAAACTTAGCAGCGCCCATTAAGAAAGTACATTTGCAATATCTACTGTGTCAGGATTCAGACCTGCAGAATGTAATTTTTCGTCGGCAACATACAATTACTCCCGAACTCAGTGGCTGTGGTGCGATATAAGATTCATCTGTAATCGTTCTACAGATTCTCAATGTTATTACATTATTAAACAAACACCGTTGGAAAGTACCGTGTATTTTCTACACACGTTCCACATGCGTATTAATTATTTACGTTCGATGTCTGCAATGAATTTGGCACAAATTTTCCAACAGATGAATGCAATGACGACGTGTCACAGCTCGTTATACGTAGAGACTTCACAAAGTAAGTTACAGATGCCGTCCCACGCTAAAACCGTTGCGCAACAACGGTGGCACGTTGTTAGAGGTGATTACATGTTCCGGGTTCCTGCAAGACACAGTTCTGCTGCGTTGCGGATAACAGGTGTACACAGTGTGGGAGCGCAGCAACTGGAAATATACTCCAGAGATGAAAAACGTGGAACAATAAGTTTCTCATGGGAAAAACATCTAAATTGCACACACATTCACTGTGAAATTCTGGAGGTGTACGGACCAAATGCAGTGGCGCATCCGGCGGTAGTGAAATGGCGCCAACAGTGTGACGAAGGCCGCAGAGACGTGGGTGATGCTGATGCTGCTGATCCATCATTCAGTCAGTTCTTGCACCAAGCAAATTCCGTATTTTCAGCTTACCGAAAATATGAGGAGGTACACACAGCTGTTTTCGAATGGTTCTGTGACCAACGAGCGGATTTCTATCGTCGAGGAATTTGAAGGACTGACAGAACTTTCTGACCGTTGTTTACAGAGAGTTGGTGATTTTTTTGAAATATTGTGTTATGTATCTGTGTCATAATGAAGTATGGTGCAGCATTCAATAAAAGTTACTTGGCGTGTCATTGTACTGCGTGACTTACTTTGTGAAGCCCCCCTCGTAATATACACTCCTGGAAATGGAAAAAAGAACACATTGACACCGGTGTGTCAGACCCACCATACTTGCTCCGGACACTGCGAGAGGGCTGTACAAGCAATGATCACACGCACGGCACAGCGGACACACCAGGAACCGCGGTGTTGGCCGTCGAATGGCGCTAGCTGCGCAGCATTTGTGCACCGCCGCCGTCAGTGTCAGCCAGTTTGCCGTGGCATACGGAGCTCCATCGCAGTCTTTAACACTGGTAGCATGCCGCGACAGCGTGGACGTGAACCGTATGTGCAGTTGACGGACTTTGAGCGAGGGCGTATAGTGGGCATGCGGGAGGCCGGGTGGACGTACCGCCGAATTGCTCAACACGTGGGGCGTGAGGTCTCCACAGTACATCGATGTTGTCGCCAGTGGTCGGCGGAAGGTGCACGTGCCCGTCGACCTGGGACCGGACCGCAGCGACGCACGGATGCACGCCAAGACCGTAGGATCCTACGCAGTGCTGTAGGGGACCACACCGCCACTTCCCAGCAAATTAGGGACACTGTTGCTCCTGGGGTATCGGCGAGGACCATTTGCAACCGTCTCCATGAAGCTGGGCTACGGTCCCGCACACCGTTAGGCCGTCTTCCGCTCACGCCCCAACATCGTGCAGCCCGCCTCCAGTGGTGTCGCGACAGGCGTGAATGGAGGGACGAATGGAGACGTGTCGTCTTCAGCGATGAGAGTTGCTTCTGCCTTGGTGCCAATGATGGTCGTATGCGTGTTTGGCGCCGTGCAGGTGAGCGCCACAATCAGGACTGCATACGACCGAGGCACACAGGGCCAACACCCGGCATCATGGTGTGGGGAGCGATCTCCTACACTGGCCGTACACCACTGGTGATCGTCGATGGGACACTGACTAGTGCGCGGTACATCCAAACCGTCATCGAACCCATCGTTCTACCATTCCTAGACCGGCAAGGGAACTTGCTGTTCCAACAGGACAATGCACGTCCACATGTATCCCGTGCCACCCAACGTGCTCTAGAAGGTGTAAGTCAACTACCCTGGCCAGCAAGATCTCCGGATCTGTCCCCCATTGAGCATGTTTGGGACTGGATGAAGCGTCGTCTCACGCGGTCTGCACGTCCAGCACGAACGCTGGTCCAACTGAGGCGCCAGGTGGAAATGGCATGGCAAGCCGTTCCACAGGACTGCATCCAGCATCTCTACGATCGTCTCCATGGGAGAATAGCAGCCTGCATTGCTGTGAAAGGTGGATATACACTGTACTAGTGCCGACATTGTGCATGCTCTGTTGCCTGTGTCTATGTGCCTGTGGTTCTGTCAGTGTGATCATGTGATGTATCTGACCCCAGGAATGTGTCAATAAAGTTTCCTCTTCCTGGGACAATGAATTCATGGTGTTCTTATTTCAATTTCCAGGAGTGTACATAAAATAATCTCATCGTCTCCTGCTTTCGTCCAGTTTTCAATGTCAGCTGAGATGGCTGTCACTGACAGTATATGAATGTGACTGTAGTATTCACAGAAATGTAGGCCACGAAATTCCGGTATAAACTTACGTCTACTCTGAACGAAATCAGACACAAATGTGAGCTGACTTTGTTCTGCTCTACAGGAGTGCTACCAGCCAAGAGACAGAGCAAGTGAATAATCTTTCCTGTTTTTTACCCCTCGCGGATGGTGAATAAAATCGACTAAGCAGATATATATTTTGCTCGGGTGAGCTCCTAATTGACATGCGAAAGCCATTAACGCAAAAGTAGTAAATAAATTTACTTAATGCTACTAAATAGTACGAATCCAAACGGATTGCGTTACTTTGCAGCTGTGGGTGGGTGTGATATTAATAGCACTTTTTGATCTCTTTTAAGGAGAAAAGTGATTGCCACCACTATTGTTACTCTTCCGCCGTGTTTGATCGCATTGCCAGCTCCCTTTTTAATAAATTTTACTACGGTAGCATCGTGACGTGACTTCGATTTAAAACAATTAGAAACATACACATCAAAAGAAGTTTTGCATCACCTCGGTTCCGAGAGTTCGGGAACCTGTACAGAAAACTGGAATAGAGATCAACATAAACATCACTTCCGGCCGTTTTACTGCTTTTCAAAACCACACATTGCATGTTGTACCACCATACGGCGAGACCTTCAGAGGTGGTGGTCCAGATTGCTGTACACACCGGTACCTCTAATACCCAGTAGCAAGTCCTCTTGCATTGATGCCCACCCGTATTGGTCGTGGCATACTATCCACAAGTTCATCAAAGAACTTTTGGTCCAGATTGTCCCACTCCTCAACGGCGATTCGGCGTAGATCCCTCAGAGTGGTTGGTGGGTCACGTCGTCCATAAACAGCACTTTTCAACCTATCTTAGGCATGTTCGATAGGGTCATGTCTGGAGGACATGCTGGCCACTCTAGTCGAGCTATGTCGTTATCCTTAAGGCAGTCATTCACAAGATGTGCACGATGGGGGCGCCAATTGTCATCCATGAAGACGAATGTCTCGCCAATATTCTGCCGATATGGTTGCACTATTGGTCGAAGGTTGGCATTCACGTATCGTATAACCGTTACGGCGCCTTCCATGACCACCAGCGGCGTACGTCGACACCACATAATGCCACTGCAAAACATCAGGGAACCTCCACATTGCTACCCTCTCTGGATAGTGTATCTTAGGCGTTCAGCCTGACCGGATTGCCTCCGAACGCTGCTCCGTCGATTGCCTGGTTGACGGCATATGCGACACTCATCGATGAATAGAACGTGATTCCAACCTTGAGCGGTCCATTCGGCATGTTGCTGGGCCCATCTGTACCACGCTGCATGGTGTCGTGTTACAGAAGATGGACTTCGCCATGGGCGTCGGGAGCGCAGTTGCACATCATGCAGCCTACTGCGCAGAGTTTGAGTCGTAACAAGACGTCCTGTGGCTGCACGAAAAGTATTATTCAACCTGGCGGTGTTGCTGTCAGGGTTCCTCCGAGCCATAATCCATAGGTAGCGGTCATCCACTGCAGTAGTAGCCCTTGGACGGCGTGAGCGAGGCATGTCGTCGAGAGTTCCTGTCTCTCTGTATCTCGTCCATGTCCGAACAGTATCGCTTTGGTTCACTCCGAGACGCCTGGACACTTCCCTTGTTGAGAGCCCTTCCTGGTACAAAGTAATAATGCGGATGCGATTGAACCGCGGTATTGTCCGTCTAGGCATTGTTGAACCACAGACAACACGAGCACAACACGAGCACCACCTTCCTGGTAGAATGGCAGGAACTGATCAGCTGTCGGACATCCTCCGTCTTACAGGCGCTGCTCATGCATGGTTGTTTACATCTTTGGGCAGGTTTAGTGACATACCTTAACAGTCAAAGGGACTGTGTCTGTGATACAATATCGACAGTCAACATCTATCTTCAGGAGTTCTGGGAACCGGTGTGATGCAAAACTTTTTTTGGTGTGTGTGTTTATAGCACTTTCTGGCACTATATTTTTAATCTTAGTTCATCTTAGGAAACTACTGTATTAATCGTACATAACCATTTGCCCTGCCACAGATACCAGTTGTATAGTTTCCTATTGCGACTGATTTAAAATAATCAAAATGGTTAGGATATCTCTACAACACGGAGGAAAAGACTCAGACTGTCAAACACAATTTTATATGGAGGTGAACTATGCCCTGTATAGGGTCATTCCAAAATCTCTGACAGCAGGATACATACCAGTACTGTTGTTGCTACGATTGTAGGCTAGGCAACTTTCAGACGTGGTGGTATGCACCAAAACAAGGAAAAATATGTCTCGTAAAAATGCACACCTTAAGAGCTATGGGCAATTGTTTAGTAGATGTAAGCTGCCACAAACATGTGAGATATTGAGATATATTAATGCAATAGAATTCTTTTTGTATAATAATACGTAACATAAAATTAATTATTTTAATTTTAAAACAAATTTAAAATGTGTTGACAGTCTGTAATGCGGATCTGAAGATTTTTCAGATTTATTTTGGTGCATAATATTTGGTAACCTGTTTACAAATTACATTTTTAAGGCGTGACCGTTGTGGTCTAGCGGGCAGAGCACTAGCCTCGGCGCTGGAACTCTCGGATTCAGTCCTGGGTAGCAGCGTGTTTTCCTCGTTCCAGTCTCTCCCTTATGTCCCTAGATCCACTCAGGTGGAGAAATGGGAATTTTTACCGGTAGTGAATGGCTGTCAGGGCGATGGGCTCGCCACCTTCCCCCTCCTGGTGGTACAGCGAACGAAAGGCTCCCCTCTACCTACAGCCAGGCTAGGTTCGGCTAAACAACTTGAGACTTTATTTCTCCACGTATTATTTCTACGACAATTACGTATCTATATGGGTTGTATATCGCTGTATGTCGAAATGTAAACTTAATAATCAATGTACGTAAATCTTGCATTATAATCAGACGTGTATGTAATTCACTGGTCGCAAAACATATAAAAGTGGCAATATACAATGTAGCGGCTACACTTGAACATTACTGAATGCCAAAACGTAAACGTAAGTTTGGTTGTCCATAACTTACATACACATCTGGTTGTAACGCAGGACTTATGTACATAAATGATTTGGTAATGGTAAAGCCGTCCCAAGCTAGTCGTCAATAAATCATAAAACTTCCTGGAACAGTTACTTAAACCCTAGCATGCAGGAGATACAGAAAGTTCACATTATTCGCAGAAAGATGGAGCAACGACTGTTCATACTCAAAAGTAAAACGTAGTAAGTCATTGAAACACGAAATCATGGAAAGCGCATACCACCATAACCCGAACTTTGTGACAACGTAACACAGTGATGAAGATATTAATTCTGTATTTGTGATGTCAATATATTCGAGGAAACGGTATATTGTGCAGTTGATGCTGAATGTTACGGTTGTGTGGTCGTAGTCGATGAAACTGGTTCGAATTAGCCAGGAGCACCTCTGCGGATGTCAAGCGTAGCTCTGGTTGAAATGTCAGGAGCAAAACAGTTTCAACGACCATAACCACATAACCTGGAACATACGCCAGCAACATTGAGAAACCCTTGTGAAAACTTTCATTCTATAATATGTTAGCCGGCCGAAGTGGCCGTGCGGTTAAAGGCGCTGCAGTCTGGAACCGCAACACCGCTACGGTCGCAGGTTCGAATCCTGCCTCAGGCATGGATGTTTGTGATGTCCTTAGGTTAGTTAGGTTTAACTAGTTCTAAGTTCTAGGGGACTAATGACCGCAGCAGTTGAGTCCCATAGTGGTCAGAGCCATTATAATATGTTGTTCAGTTGATGAACTAAGTTAATGGCACTCAAAATTCTAGAAATTTCTCGTTAACGGAGGCTTACAGAAATATTAATATTGTTCATCTTGCTTGAAAGATGTGTAGGGGATTCATAAAGTAAGTAACACATTTTGTACCTCGCTGTGACGGTTGCGCAGTCAAGACTGGCGCATTATCAGAAGAGAACCCTTTGTTCCGGGTTTCATGCAGAGCAAGTTCTGCGGCGGTGCGGATAACTGGTGAAGCACAATGTGCGACTGAAATGGCGCGTCAACGAGGAACGTACTCCAAAGCCAAAGAACGCGGGAAGTAAACTTTTTGTGGACAAAACGTCTAAATTACTCACTGATGGTTCAAACGGCTGTAAGCACTATGGGACTTAGTATCTGAGGTCAGCAGTCCCCTACACTTAGAACTACTTAAACCTAACTAACCTAAGGACATCACACACATCCACGCCCGAGCCAAGATTCGAACCTGCGACCGTAGCAGCAGGGCGGTTCCGCGGTGCCTAAAACCGCTCGGTCACAACGGCCGGCTTTACACACTGATCCAATGTGGAATCCCGATGGTATATGGACCACATGCAATGTCGCGTCCAGCGGTAATGAAATGGTGCTGCCAATTTGACCAACGCAGCACAGACGTGAGTCATACTGATCGGAAAGCAACGAAGGTCTTGCACCACGCAGTTTTCATGTTTTCGGGAAGGTGAAAGAACATCTGGAGGGGAAAGAGGATGACGTTTACATTGCGGTTCTCAAATGGCTGAGTGGTGAAGGTGCGGATTTATAACGTCGAGGAACTGGTAGAACGTTCCGACGGTTGTTTAAACAGACTTGGTAACTACACTGAAAGGTAGTACCATCTATCCCTTTCACTTTGAAGTGTAATAGAAGTTCAGTGAAAGTTATTTGGCCTGCGATAATATCAAGGGAATTCAAATGAAAATCGAACGCCTGCCAGAACGGGGCAATTCAATGGGTCCATGCAAAAGTAATCACCATACGCGTTAAGACATTTATCGAACTGGGAGAGACGAGACGATCAGTTCCTATTTCGTTGAGCGCGGTCACCCGCTGAAGGCTCCACAACTGCACTCTCTCACTTACTCGTCCAACTGAAACCGACGTCCACGTATCTCTTTCTTCAGGTCGCCGAATATCTGAAAATCACACGCTGAAAGATCTGGGTTGTACGGAATAAGTTGCTGCAGTGCTTCCGAACCACCGAACCAGATCGCTGAGGCGTACCCTTCGTTCGTTTGCAATGTCAGGGGGGGGGGGGGGGGGAGGGGGGACTTAGTGTGCAATAGCATGATTGCGTACGACAGCGTTCTGACAGCCCCAGAGCAAACGGCAAAAGCAAAAGTGGAAACATCGCACATCTCCTGCCAAAGAAATCAAAAGCTGTTCGCACAAGTTCCGGTAATATTTTGATGACCTCCTTCGACTGCGGGAGCCCTCCGCTCGTCGACTTCCTCGAGCGTGGACCACAGTCAATGCTAAGTGCTGTGAAGTCGCTTTGCAGAAATTGCTACGCGTCCAGATCTTTCACCTGCAGATAGACATTCATGGACGTCGGTTTCAGTTGGACGAGGAAGTGCAACAGTGCATGCGGTTGTGGAGCTGTTAGCGGCCGGCCGGCCGGGGTGGCCGAGCGGTTATAGGCGCTTCAGTCTCGAACCGCGCGACCGCTACGGTCGCAGGTTCGAATCCTGCCTCGGGCATGGATGTGTGTGATGTCCTTAGATTAGTTAGGTTTAAGTGATTCTAAGTTCTAGGGGACTGATGACCTTAGAAGTTAAGTCCCATAGTGCTCAGAGCCATTTGAACCATTTTTTTGCTAGCGGCCGACCGCGTTCGACGAAACAGGAATTAATCATCTCATCTCCAAGGGGGATAAACGTCTTAACGCATGTGGTGATTACTTTTGAATGGAACCGTACTCGTTTGACTGCTCCTTATATGTAACTTACGTTTTGAGGTCACCACGTACAATCGCATATACTTACATGGATATGGCGTCTGTTCTTTCAGACATGTCCGAAAGAACAGACACCATATCCACATAATTATCTGTTCTGGCAATACCGGCCTTCACCTCCTCCTTCTGTGCGGATGCACACATATTCCCCGAACTCTTACGGGACTTGGTAAGAATGTCTTCCACGAGTAATGTGTGCGTTGGGTAGAAGCACTACGAATGTAGTGTGTGGACATATAAGGTGAGAATGTGGGTCTTGCGGGTGGCGTGCGCGAGATAGTCCCTGCAGTCGCACGATCCTTTGTGCCCTCGGTGGCTCAGATGGATAGAGCGTCTGCCATGTAAGGGGGAGATCCCGGATTCGAATCCCGGTCGGGGTACACATTTTCACCTGTCACCCTTGTTATATATATCAAAGCCCGTCAGCAGCTGAAGGTATCAATACATAGTTCTAATTACGTACAATCTTGTTCACAGGTTTCTACTTCTACACAACGTCATTAGCAATCTAAAACTGCCTTCACAAATGTACATTTCGATCCAGACATCTAAAATTTACACTGACCATTCTGATCGGGCGCTCCGTAACTTGGCCTTGTCAGATTGTATTAAGTGCAGCAGCATGGCATATCAAACAAGAGCGTAATGTAAAATAATTGGGTTGTCGCAAAAGGCTGCGCTACTGTGGATGCCGGTAGCAAATTGGCCGAGGGCAGTAGTGATCTGCAGAGGCCAGTGAAACTTGCCCCTGGACGCGATACGACTCGGCGCGCCTTGGCTTGTGGCTGTGAGAAGTGCGTGAGTCAGCGCGGAGTGAGTCGCCGTACAAGTCGCGTGTCACTGGCCTGGCTTCCCAGTCCCCACAGCCTCACACTGCGGGCCGCGGACAGCCTGCCGACGCGACGCGACGGCCAGCCGGGGCACCCGCAAAACACCAGTCTGCCGTTTCTCTGCGTCTGCAGTTGCTTTTCGAGCTCTATCATTTTGCCGGCACAGCTACTTATAGTTTCAGTTTACACAGTCCGACTTCGGAAAGCGAAGCTCCCAGAAGGTCGAGAGGACCGAAATGAAACTGCGCGGTTTGAGACGGTAAGTGATGTTATTTCAGTGATGACAATATCGAGTCGAATTTGCGAATAACACGGCAATTATACCCCCACCTTGTCATTTGACGCTTCATCACTTCTGGTCTGGATGCAGGCTCTGCTTCGGTTGGGAAGGTGTCATAAAGCCGCTGTATCAAATGTGTTCAAATGTGTGTGAAATCTTATGGGACTTAACTACTAAGGTCATCAGACCCTAAGCTTACACACTACTGAACGTAAATTATCCTAAGGACAAACACACACACCCATGTCCGAGGTAGGACTCGAACCTCCGCCGGGACCAGCCGCACAGTCCATGATTGCAGCGCCTAAGACCGCTCGGCTAATCCCGCGCGGCTACCGTTGTATCCTCTCCTAAAGCAAACTGGACCACAACTGTCGTAACTGGACCTCGATATCCTGGGTGCTGAGTTGGCGTCCGAACTGGTTAGGTTAGGTTAGTGTTGTTTAACGTCCCGTCGACAACGAGATCATTAGAGACGGAGCGCTAGCTCAGGTTAGGGAAGGATGGGGAAGGAAATCGGCCGTGCCCTTTCAAAGGAACCATCCCGGCAATTGCCTGAAACGATTTAGGGAAATCACGGAAAACCTAAATCAGGATGGCTGGAGACGGGATTGAACCGTCGTCCTCCCGAATGCGAGTCCAGTGTGCTAACCACTGCGCCACCTCGCTCGGTGGCGTCCGAACTGGTCCCACACATGTTCCATCGGCGATAGATCTGTAGATTTTGCTGGCCATTGGAGTACATCAACAGCGCACAGACACTTCACAGAGATCCCAGTAATGTGCAGACGAGCATTGCCCTGTTGAAAAATGACAGCACCATACTTTTGCTTGAGAGTTAGCACATGAGGGTGCAGGATGTCCCTGACGTACCGTCGTTCCTTCAGAGTTCCCTCAATCACTACCAGACGTGACGTGAAGTCATACCCGATGGCCCCGTACACCACGAAACCAGTAATAAAACCGTCGTTCGTGTGCAGAACACTGGAAGAATGGAACGTCTTCCCAGATCGCCGCCATATTAGCTGACGATGGACACCTGTCATCGCTGCCGGCCGCAGTGGCTGAGCGGTTCCAGGGGCTTCAGTCTGGAACCGCGCGACCGAAACGGTCGCAGGTTCGAACCCTGCCTCGGGCATGGTTGTGTTTGATGTCTTTAGGTAAGTTAGGTTTAAGTAGTTCTAAGTTCTAGGGGACTGATGACCTCAAATGTTACGTCCCATAGTGCTCAGTGCCATTTGAACTATTCATCGCTGAACACAGTGCGATGTCATTTATCAACAGTCGATGCAGCACTCCAATAGCAATAGTTTGAGTTGCGGTGTTAACGGCAGCCTACCCACGGGACGGTAATTCACTAGTCCGGCTGGGCTGCTAGTCTCTGTCTAATAGTGCTGGATGGCACAGAATGTTGCAAAGAGTCCGTTACTTGCTCTCCCATGGGATACCCGGCTATGAAGGAGTCATGATGTGCTTGTTGCACAATACGGTGATCCTCCTTTGTCGTGGTCAGCCGTGGCCCACCGGATGCTTGATGACGTGTATGTCTGCCCTCAAGTTCCCATGCACTCCAACATCAGGCAGTCGTCACGTTCTAAAACAGCTGAAACGTCCCCTTTGGAAAATTATGAATTACTGTGCTGGTAAACCTCTACGTTATTTGATTTTCAAACAGCTGAGCAAAACTGAACGTACTCAGACATTTCTCTCTTTACTTATTCTGCTCGACAGTAAACTGACGCACAATATATTTTTTGGCGCAACGCAATCTGACTTTCAATAAGTCCTACAAAAGAATGGCCCTGACTTACAATAACCTGCACCTTTCATGAATCACTTACCTCACAAAAATCTTCGTTACTCGAACTACTGCAATACTTCGAGCGCCAATACTGCCAGCTAAATAAAAGATTCTAACTACTGAAGGCACTAACTACTGATGGGCATAGTTAGCAAATGAAAGATTTTGGTAGAGAACAAACAATATATTTACCTCAATTGTGTTCAAAAGTCATTATATATATATATATATCAGTTCATGACATCCAGTCTTACAAATTTCGTTCTTCTGTCGGACACACGTCCAGATCGTCCGCTCTCATAAATTCTGCCATCTCTCTCCCCACATCCACCACTGCTGGCGGCTCACCTCCAACTGCGTAACGCTACGCGCTGTTCACATCGAATTGCCCAACACTACAACAGCAAAAATTCCGACAATGCAAATCAGCCACAGACTGCACAAAGCACAGTCAGTGATTTTCATAAAGAGCGCTCCGTGGCGTTACCAACATATAAACCTAAACAGCCTACTTACACAGCATAAATTGGGTTATTGCACGTTTTGACCAACCAGCCAAATCGAGACCCACAATGAAGCCCTATTCAAACTCTGTCTGGTACTGATAACGCAGTACCACAAGAATACCTTGCATTTCCATATCCTTCAGTGTTCACTCGACATCTAACGTTGTTCATCACCCTTACATATGCGCTATCAGGAAATTTTGGAAATTCGTGGTAAATCCCTATGGGACCAAACTGCTGAGGTCATCGGTCCCTAGGCTTACATACTACTTAATCTAACTTAAACTAACTTAAGCTAAGTGCAACACACACACCTATGCCCGAAAAGGACTAGAACCTCCGACGGGGGGGGGGGGGGGGGGGGGGGGGCGCGAACCGTGGCAAGGCCCCCATTGCTATCACAGCAGTAAACATGAAAAGCACCAATGAACCCTAATGGTTATTCTACTTCGAGAGATTATTGCAGCTCTAATCATTTACAGAGCAGCGCATGGCGTGTTCGTATAAAAAGTTACACTGACTTTCGATCATGTCTTCCAGTTGCTTCATTTTTTTGTCAGATGGTGTATCTTATCCATTACCTGTATGGACGTTGAACCTACGACTTCCCTGAAAATAATGGCCGCTTTGTATCGGTTCTGAACTTAACAAAAAAAGGCAGCATTTAATCTTTTCTGTGTATGCTCCTTTGCTCCAATTGGGAACAGTTCTTCTAAAAAGTAATAATTATTTCTCCTCATTCAAATAAAATGGTCGTTCGACGTAGTAGGTCAGTAATCGAACCATGTACAACGTACATCATAACTGTCATCTACATAAATGATGTGATGTACATCTGCAAATTACTCGAACGGTCCAGCGTATCTCCCTGTATGAGTAAACTGTGATACAACGCAATGAAACTTCTGTGAACGTCGTCTGGATGCTCAACTCGTACCTATCTAATTTTGACTTCATAGAAGTCGACCACGTGCCCAAAAGCGAGGGCATATGACGCTTGACTCCCCCTCTTCCCCCCCCCCCCCCTCCCCCTTTCCACTGTACAGGCTGAACATGTGGCAGACGGCACCAAGTAATAACAACGGCGATACTAATAAAATTAAGCAGTTTAATTATGCCATACCTCTCAAACTAAAAAAAGATACAAAAATAATCAATATGGCAGTTTGTAACCAAGAATGAAATTTAAATCGTGTAAAAATTTTTGTTGTATTGTGACGCAACAGCTACGTCAAAATGGCCAACAAGTTAGGAGTTTCTTCGGTGTCGCGATTTGCTCGTTTACTGGCACTAAACCGCTGTGTTTCAGCGAAACCTATCACAGGCTATTGACAACGTTTAAGACCGGAAAGTGTCGAATATTAATATATTAGAACAATAAACAGCTACTCAAGCAGTCTCGCTCATTTTGCTGTAGTGACAATGGTTGTTTAAAACGATAATGTGAGCCGACTAAATGGCTGTGTAGCCTAAAGTCGAATTAAAAACCCAAAGAAAGAGATTTCTACCTGATGACGGATCATTATGAACAGTATTCTATGTCATCATTCCATAATAACTTACAAAGACCTTTGGGTTTTAGCTCACAGTATTGGCGCACTGTCAGGTGATGAGCAGCTTTTAGTCACTGCCTATCTTGTCCTTGGCATTCATAAAAAAGCCATAGGACCAAATACCTTGTAAAGGAAGAACATTGCTCAAACGTGCATACCTATACCGGAATTAGGTTTTTATTCGTGTTATCTACTGCAACCAGTAGGACTTTAACCACTTCGTGTTTGTGATAGCATTTGTTCTCCCACCGGCGAATATAAACCGGAATAAAACATTTGATGTTAAATTATGCAACGCATCAGTGCAGCAGTGGAACTAAAAGCGTGAGTGTGACGCATATAAATGCAGAACAAGGAGCTGTAATTACGCAATAGAAGGAAGCTGCAGTGTCCAAAATACTGTGGACAGAAACGCTGTAATGATGGAGACATAAATTTGTTAAGCCAGCTGAAGATGGACGAAATCCGGAAACGCATAACTAAAACTGTACAAAAAGTTTGGTTATCATATTTCTTCAAATAACGACTTCTGTTTGTATCTAATCAAGGTCCACAGCGTGTCATCAAGCATTTTTTATGCACTGACTCAATAACGCCTCCTCATTAACACTGTAGCTAATTTCCACTGCGCATATATAACCTCATTTGTTTTGCCCGAGCACACCCTTCGAAGTGTTCTTACTGCAGCTGGGCATTTACCTGCCCGTTCAGGTGAAATGCATTTTCCCGTATAACGGAGACGGTAAATGAGGAAGGGAACGAGCAGCGGAATGAGGCACTTAACCGAAGGACTGCTTTTGAATAACATTCCCGCTCCACGGACTCTGAGAACTGGTGCCTAGGTGTACTAGGTCAAACTGTTTTGGCGATTTAATAATCGCAGTCGCCTGTTTTACGCTTGGCGTAAAAGGTTACCGTGGCGTACGGCAGCAGTGCACGAAAAGTCGTTTGGGAACAGCAGAAAACCAACAGGTAGGACAGAGTTGCCGACTGTAACGCCATTCTGTCCGAAGGAACGACGTGTTATTTTAACATCCTATCGACACAAGATTACCATATAAGGAGCTTTTCTCGTCAGTCTTTCAATTAGTTTGATGCTGCCCTTCATCTTTTCCTATTTTGAATTATTAATTTAGTTTCAGTACAATTATTGCATCAAACATACCCTATAGCCCGTTTACATATTCTTTCCTTGGACGACTTCCAACGTGTTTCCCTATTTAACTATTGCCGATGACGTAGCAAAACTCCCGCTAGTTTATCCCTTCTCCTGATAGGAGTATTCTATAATCATATATTCTTTTCAGTACTTCTTCATTTCGTATTTTATCTGTACGCCTAATTCTTAACATTCTTCGATAGCAGCAGATACTTTGAGTTTCTCTTTCTCTGGGTTTCCCATGGTCCGTGTTTAACTTCCATACAATGTTGAGACTCAGACACGCACTGTCACCAACTTGTCCCTCAGTTTCATTTCGATTCTGATGGCTTCATTTCTTTAGATTTCCTATACAGGGAGGGTAAAATAGGTAAAATAAAACTAGTAGGGAAAATTCTTCGTGACCCACCACGAAGAAATTATCCGAATGGGACGGAAATCGGTAGATGTGATGTACATGTACAGACAAACAAATGCTTAGAATTTCAGAAAATTTGGATGGTTTCTACAAGAGAAAGAGCTTCACAAATTGAGCAAGTCAATAACGTGTTGGTCGACCTCTGGCCCTTATGCAAGCAGTTATCCGTCTTGCCACTGATTGATTTGTTGGACGTCCTCATAGCAGATGTCGTGCCAAATTGCGGCGTGTTAGATCGTCAAAATCGCGGAATGGTTGGAGAGCACTTCCCATAATTCTCCAGCAGTGGGCAGAGGTCCGGCAACCTTGCCGGCCATTGTAGGGTTTGGCGAGCACATGATTACAAAAGTAAAGCTACGCGTTCTGGCCCTGATGGGCCAATGGGGACCGGCCGACCGCCGTGCCATCCTCTGCCAATGGCGTCATTGAATGCTGTATGCAGAGGAGCATGGAGATGGCACACAGCTCACCCAGTCGTTATGGGCTTTCTTGACCTTGGAGCCGCTACTTCACACTCACATATCTCGTCAATTGCCATCGCGAGGCTGAGTGCACACCTTTCCAGTCTTTCTGCCAAGGAAAAGTCCCTGGTAATATCGAAGAAGCGAATCCGGGTCCTCCGTGTAGCAGCCAGATAAGTTGGCCACTGACCTACGGGGATGGACAGAATATGGTTACACAATGAACTAATTTGTTACATGGCCTGAACACCAATATAAGCACTACGTTTTGCACTGTATCAACGAATATTAACGTTGTCACATACAACACTCTCTGCATTACGTACATTGTACGGAACCTTTGCCTATGTATTTTAAGAATCTGTGTGAAAATCTGTATCGCAGTTCACGCAATTTGTGCAACATGTGCCTCCGTTATTAGAGTATACCATATTATAATGACTTTTAATCGAAATTGAAAAGTGTTGAAAAGTAATCACAATAAAAGTTTGGCGAACATGTAGTCATATCTAAAATTCTGCAAGACTTTAAAAACTGGTCTTTCGGCGTTAATCAATGAAGTGTAGTTCGGTATTGCGTACTGGCCTTACTTTGCCATATGCTTACCCAGAGAATCGCAAAACCATGGACGGTTTCGTAACACAATATCCAGAAATCTACCAGAAACGCTTAAATATGACTTCTTACATTCATAAATGTACTGAATATAGGCTGTAACAGCTCTAACCCTGGAATGACTATGAACAATAAAATTATATTACATATTAATTGTTTAGTGGTTGCGATTTGTTTTCCCAAATCCATTATTAATAGTATTTTTGTATGTTTCACGTGATTACCATAAAAACAGGATAGGAGTGATTTGTGCGCACATTAACACACTCAGGCAGACATTACTTCTCCGATCTCCATACTCACACAGAACAGAAAGTTATGAAATAATTCTGCGAAGTACCATCCTCCGTACAGTTTGCAAACAGTTTAACACAAAACACGTGTAGTGCCTGTACACAAATACTGCTGAAATGTATGGGACAGATATTACTGAACAGTTCGAATTGTCTCAGGCTAGTTTGATTAGCGATAGTCTATCCCGTAAAGAACACGCAGATAAACTTAGTCAAACGATGTGGAAGAGGTTGAAATGTTTGATGCAATACAAAATACACTCGCCCGCGCAGTTCGCAGTGATTCGGAGACTTTAGGGGCAGATCGGATACGAAGTATCGGACAAAGCAATTTTGCATTTTACCACACGAAACAAATAGCATAAAATCTTAAATTTTATGTTTTTTTTTCCTTAACATGCAAAGACGGCGCAGTCAGAAAATAAATGGGATGAAAATGAAGTTAAGGAATTCGTAGAAAAAGTCAACTTCTTGGTTTGGAATGAGAAAAAGAGAAACGTGTGAGTGATATATTCCCTTCCAAGCTTAAAGCTTTACGAATAAACAAAGAGGTGGTCATGTAATCTGCTTTAGATAATAGTAAGGTTTCTTCCTAGTGATAAACAGGAAAAGTATTGTTGGATCATGTTAAAAATTTAGACAACTAGCTAGCTTAGGCCACTGGATATAGATGTCTTCAATCTAGTCTACAAATATGTAGAGCAACTGAAAATAAAAGCATCGGCTCAATAAGACAAAAATGAAAACAGGTAAACGCTTCCACTAAGAATTTATAAAAACAGATATGGAAACTTACGGCTGAGGACAGCTGAAACCACGAGTTTGCAGCGAGCAGCGAGTTTCAGCAAGGAACAAATTTACATATCATTTGACAAACTACTCGAGCTAATGGATAAGTTCGAATTTGTAGCCATTAACGGTCAAGTTCTCAACAAAAATGTTTTTTTTTTTTTTTTTTTTTTTTTTTTTTACGCATTACAGTTTTATGTTCGATACAACACTCCAAAAATTTAAAGGACCAAAATGCAAATGGTTGGAAAAATATTAAAAAATCTATGACAGTATATTCTTATGAAATATAACTTTATAATTCTATCAGTAACATGTCGCAGTATTTTTTTGATATGAAGAAGTTTCTAAAGAAACTTCCAATACAATCCTCAGAAGATATTACAATTTTGAAAACTGCCCGATACTATCTTGTCGTTCACTAGGTGTAGATGTAAATTAGAGCTGTTCGACGGGTAATCTTGTAAGGTATCTCCAAACAATACTCTCGCTCCAGATGCTAACGCATTGTACCAGGAATATCCTCACCAGTTCGTAAGTCTAGTCTTACTAGATACTGCGCTGTCGACCGACAACAACTCTTCTTGGTATTTTTCTAAAATAGAAGGTGAATACCGGGTTGAACTGATTTTCTGGAGAAAAGCTGGGAATTTCTGCACTGCTAAGGGAACCTGACCGGCTGGTATTTCGCCGTGAGAAAGGCCGCGGCAGAAGTTCCTGGCCAGCTGCGGAGCATCACCGCTGCTGACGCAATTGATCCGCATTGCACACTGCAGCGACTCGGTGTGAGGAGGTAGGTGGCCGCTGTTTCGCAGTGACAGGTGACGAACGGATTGTAGTGATTGTTAGAACTCCCTGACATTCACGATCTCCCCAGCTGCCATAGTACCTTCGATTACTACCACCAAGTTCCAGCCGGCCAGAGTGGCAAGCGGTTCTAGGCGCTACAGTCTGGAACCGCGCGACCGCTACGGTCGCAGGTTCGAATCCTGCCTCGGGCATGGATATGTGTGATGTCCTTAGGTTAGTTAGGTTTAAGTAGTTCTAAGTTCTAGGGGACTGATGACCTCAGAAGTTAAGTCCCTTAGTGCTCAGAGCCATTTGAACCACTTTCTGAACCAAGTTCCAAGGGAACGTGGGCGAATATCCCCCATACTACAACACTGACTCCACCGGCCTGCGACCGTGGCGCAATGCACGTTTCGAGCATTCTCCTGTATGACGGCATATCCAGACGCGACGATCGACATGTTGTGACAAGAAACGTGATTCGTCCGCGCAAGCTAAATGTTTCCATTCTTCCACGATTCAATTGTAATTTAACAACGGAAAAATGATCCTATAGGAGCACAAAAATTGCGAACGTATTCCTGTTTACTTAAAAGGTTCTGACTGAAAAGTGGGGTATCAACGACCTCAGTGTATCTTCCTCAACACCTTTAAAAAAAATTTCCAATACTTTTGTCATGCGAATATATTCCCACTTTTTTTAAGTATGTAACTCACATCGGACTCCCACAACCTCCCCTAATTGTAACTCACTCACACCCACTAGTCCATCACGTAAGTCGCTCATACGGATCTGCTCCCAGTTGCCCTTCCTCACTCGTTCAGCCCAACTACTGCCATTATCTCTTTGTGTCTCTCCGTCATTGTCTTCTGTGTCACAGCCACAATCCCCATCGTTCTGCCTTGTTACTATACTCTCCGCTTATTGGCACTGTCTCTCTCTTGATCTCTCTTACTGCTAATATCTCATCTCTTCCTTCCTGCTGCTGCTATCTCTTCTCATTGCCGCTATCTTTCTCTTCTACGTTGTCATTGTCATATCCACTGTCTCTCATTATCACTGGCTCTCACCCATTTCCATTTTTACCGTCTCTTTATTCCTCTCCCACTCGCATTGTTTCCCGTACTTTTTTCATAGCGCTCTTCCCTCACGGTTAAGTATGCTCCTCTGCAACTGTGTCATCGCTTTCTCCCACACGGTCATTGTCTCCATCACTAACTATTTCTGTAACTCAACCACTATCTCTGTCTTACAGTAATTAATGCTTTTCTGTCTCCTTACCACAGCCGCTATCTTCTTCTCTCTCAGCATAAAAAGCGCGAACACGTACGTATGTCAAAATTTTTGTGAAAAGTTTAAACGCGCTGAGGAATGTAGAATAGCCCTCAGGTACCCCCCTTTCAGTCAGAGACTCTGAAATATAGAGGAACGCATTCGCACTTTTTGTGCTCAGGTAGGAGCATTTTTTCGCTGGTTCCCTTCTTCTCCCTGCTGCAGGACGACATGTAACTCACATGAAAAGACATGTGTTGACCAGTAAAACTTAGTTTCTCTACTTATGTGAAACCAAAATAACCAAAAATAATTTTAAACCTCAGTTCGAATTTTACATTCAAAATTTTTGCATGTGCTTCAGTACTACACCATGAGGTTCCCAAATGATAACAAAGACACTTTACAGCATATTTCTTCGTGCTGCGTCACTTTATAAATTACGTTTTCACCTCATACTGGATTTTACCTGTACAAATAGAGTACTTTTGAATCTGTGTATCTCAGAAAAGGATAAAGATATGAAGAGAATTTTCAAGTTTTCTCGAGATCGGGATTTTAGAAGTACATCATAAAAATTACAACCATTTGCTGTGAATAGCGCCTCGGAATCTGCGGCTGGGTTTTCGTGCCAAAAAAAAACAAGTGTTGGTGGTCTTTATTGGTAACGGATAAAGATTTTTGAAAACGGACGGCTGGATCTTCTAGATAAACGCCTAGAGAATATACCGTTGAAATCTGAGCAATCTGCTGCGGTTATTTATTATTTATATTTCACCTCATACCGGATTATACGTGTAGAGTTAGTGTAAATTTGGACACTGTATCTTGGAAAAGGATAAAGGCATCAAGAAAATTTCCAAAGCTGTTTCGGGATCGAAGTGTTAGGAATCAATCGTACGTTATTCCAGACATTTGATGTTCATAGTAGTCTTGTAATTCTCAGCTGGGTTTTGGTCCACGGGTGACGGCGAAAATATAATAAAAAAGATTGTTGTTGGGACTCTCGAGGAACCACCCATGAACTAATGGTGCCTCCATAAGTTCTGTGAAGCCCACTGTAGACAACATCAAATGCGAAAAGAACCAACCGATTTGCTCCATTTGCCTAAGTAGGAGAAGTGTGTAATATTCAAACTTTGACCGTGTACTGTAAGTTAGTGACACTAAATAGGATCCTTCTGTTGGGAATCGGTAGATTGACTGCAGCGAGTAATGAGTATAGTGGGCAGGGACACTACAAATATGGTGTGAGGGCAGTAGTGGAAGTGTGGGCCTCACAGGGAGCGTGACAGAGGTAAGTCCCTGTAGTCGCACTATCCTCTGTGTCATCGGTGGCTCAGTCAGATAGAGCATCTGCCACGTAAGCAGGAGACCTCGGGTTCTGGTCCCGGTCGGTGCACACATTTTCAACTGTCCCCGTTGATAATTACCACCCCTTGTATGGAGCTAAAGGTCTGAATTTCATTGTGATTTCATTCCTCGAGAGCTGCAAGATCACCAATGGTATCTGTTTTTTCGGACAGTGTGGACAGTAGTTGGAAGCGTGGGTGTCACTGGGAGGGTGCCAGAGATAAGTCCCTGCAGTCGCATTATCCTCAGTGTCCTCGGTGGCGCAGTCGGATAGAGCGTCTGCCATGTAAGTAGGAGAACCCGGTTCTAGTATCGGTCGGAGCACACACTTTCACATGTCCCGGTTGATATTTATCAACGCCTGTATTCAGCTAAAGGTCTGGATTTCTTTGTAATTTCATACTGAGATATATAGTTATGAGAGGATTCGCACCACAGTATTTAAACAAATACTTTTTTCCGAACATTTTCTGTAGGCAGTTGTCAACAGCGCAAATATGTTTCACAAAATTCATAAGAAAAATCTGTATTTAGTTCTTTTATTGTATTACCGGTTTGGGTTGCAAATCATCATATGGGACGAATCTGGGATAAAAAGACCTTACATACAATACCGGAAGAAGAAAATTAGTACATCCTTTCAGAGGTTTTACAAATAACTCAAGATTTATTGTTGCAACAGTGCGTATGGGATACATGAAATGATCGTTTTCAGATCATTAGTACAAGCGATACTGAAAGACCAGGTATCGGCCCACGCTGAAACACTCACATTAGTTTGTGGTGTAGCCTCTAAGGACGGAAATGCAGGCACTGACTTTGCCATCCATTCGATCGTAGAAATGGTGGATACTGTCCTGGATACGGTATGCCACGCCTGCTCGAGCTGTTCACATGGTTCTGTAAGGTTTGTTGGTTGACGAGTTGTACGAGTCACCTCTCGTCCCATCGTATCCCACACGTGGAGACTACTCCGGAGATCATGCCGGCCAGAGAAGTTGCTGTACATTTCGCAGAGCACGTTGAGTTTCACGGGCAGTGTGTGGGCGAGCATTATCTTGTTCGAACGTCACATCACTTTCCTGTTGCGAGAACGGCACAAGAACGGGTCTAACAATATTCCGCACGTACTGAGGGCTGGCGGGCTGGTTAGCGTCCCCTCCAGAAACACCAAAGATAAGGTTGTGTGTGTCTTGGGCGAATGCACTCTACGAGAAAGCCCTCATCGGGAATACGTCGGACTCGCAAACTACCACCAACTGAAATCAGCGCACACTCCGCTGCAGGGTGAAAATCTCATTCTGGTACCACCAACTGCTTGCGAGCAGCACCTGCTTTCATAGCTGAAGACCGTGGCGCGCCATTTTATCTTCCAAGTGATCCTCTTCGGCATCAGCTGAACCGTGCACGTCGATGCCGTAGAGTGAGTTGTAGATAGGCTACAGGTGTGAGTGCCCGTTGTCCCGCTGTTAATAACCGGTTCGCAAAAGTTGGTGTTGACACGTCTGGGCTCACGAGCCGACTTATCTGTGTTCTAATAGCTGTACAATCTGCCACTGATATTCTTACAAAACGACGATACTGACAGGCGTATGTGATGCGTGGACGTCCATAACCTCGCCTACGGGTGAGAGAATGTTCGCTTGATTACTGATACGAGCATCGTTGTACGACTGGCGCAGAGCGTCCAACTTGTATGGCGGTAGTCCGAAAGGACCATACCGCCCCTCGGAAGACGACAATTTGACCATTCTGAAACTCGCTCAGTTGGCTGTAGGAAACACTAGCGCGTGGTTCGATTAACCCTCTGCTAGGCACTTTGATTTGCAGAGTATCCATGTAGATGTAAATGTCTTCGTGGCTTGATTGCTTGCTTGCTTCACCCCGTTCGGAGATTCGAGTCCTCCGTCGGGCATGGGTATGTGTGTCGTCCTTAGCGTAAGTTATAATTCTTAAGTAGAGTGTAAGCGTAGGGACCGATGACCTCACCAGTTTGGTCCCGTAAGACCTTACCACAAATCTCCAAAGTTTCTTGCTTGCTTCCCACGTTTAAAAAACACTGAGCCCTCTGACTGTGAGTATTTCCTATTAAAGGGTAGACACAGAAAATGACTGTAAGCACTATGGGACTTAACATCTGGAGTCATCAGTCCCCTAGACTTAGAACTACCTAAACCTAATTAACCTAAGGACATCACACATATCCATGCGCGAGGCAGGATTCGAACCTGCGACCGTAGCAGCCACGTGGTTTCGGACTGAAGCGCCTAGAACCACTCGATCACAGCGGTCGGCTGTACCATTATGTCAAATGTTGGCAAGCAACGCTGAAACCATTTTCAGTACATTTTTCCACCCCCCAGGTGAAATATATGCCGCCATCGGATGGTGTCGTTCCAGGTGTACTACTTTTTCCGGCAGCGTATTGAGAGAACAGAAACATAGGAATGCAGCTATTGGCATACTTATTGACAAAAATACGTCAATCACGTTCAGGTTGAAAACCAACATTACAACGTATTATAAATCAACAAGAGCTGCATATGTGTAGGTGAGATATAAACAAGTCAACTGCCAAAGTTTCCAACTGCCAAAATTTGAAGTGTTTATACCTCATCTTTAAGTACTAATCTCTTCTTGTCGGTTTATTACACGCTGCAGTGCTACTTTTCAGCTTGAATCTGCTTGACATATTTTTGTCAATGAATATGACAATAGATGCATTCCGCTATTTCCGTTTTCGTAATACCTAAGGTGTTTTTGTTCGAGTTTCGTACCACCGAAACCGGTGGTAGAATAAAACAGCAAAACAAAGCTTTTTCTTATGAATTTTGTGAAACTTTTTTTCTGTCGCAGGTACCTTTGTAGTGCGGTTGCCAAGGCTGCACTATAGATACACTGCGTGAAAATGCGGTCCTGATGGGGAATAGCCTACAACCGGGTCTGCAGTGCAGGTATTACGGAAATGTCCGATTCCACCCGTCTGCTTTGACCCATGACGTCATCAATACGGCGTAAATGGCTATTCTAAGCGTCTCCAATATGGCGCCAATGATGTTATTACATACACACGGCAACAAACACGAAAATACGTATTGCGGCTGGTCCCGGCGGAGGTTCGAGTCCTCCCTCGGGCATAGGTGTGTGTGTTTGTCCTTGAGATAATTTAGGTTAAGTAGTGTGTAAGCTTAGGGACTGATGACCTTGGCAGTTAAGTCCCGTAAGATTTCACACACTAAATACGTATTAATTAGACAATAACATCTCCCTCCTAAAATACAATCAAACTAACGGCACATCTGCGAGAAACTGGGAGTTTTAGGCAGGAGGCAAGCTAAATATAACAGTTAAAAAAACACACTACGATCCCAAAACACACAAAATGACGAAAAAAAAATTATAAAATCTATAGGCATCGGACACTTCCCTTGACCTATAGAGGTCAACCATAGCTATTGATACGAAAAAACCAACACCTACAACTACGAAAAACAAAACCAAAACCACAGACACACACACACACACACACACACACAGGGCGCCATCAAACACAACAAGACGACATCTACAAACACAACCAACTCATAAACTCCGCGCCTTAATGACGTTACACACCAATCATAACACCCCCTCTCCCCGCCACGGGACAAAGCAGACGGGCGGAATCGGACGCTTCCGTTGACATGCAGTGCCTTATCTGTTCCTGTCTCCCTTCATCTTATATGAGTCCAAGGGATCGGGATGCCTTTGCAAATAAGGACAACTGCTCGCTGTCCTCCAGCCCTCTGCCAGTAAAGGTCAGATGGACGTCGGTGAGCGTTCCTCACGTGCCCCGCGGTACGGTTGACACACCAAAAGGCGCAGGCCCGCCCCAAAATGCCCGCGGCTGGAATAAAACTTTTAAGCGCTTTATGTCCGCGCTTTTCCCGGGCCGCGCGGCTTCTGCTATTGCCGACGTGCTTCCAGGGAGCGCTCCTGACTTTATAGCCCCGCAAAGCGTACACTAAAACCGTAACGACCAGCGGCGCCGCGCCACTGCAGTGCCAGCCGCCAGCTACAGTCTTGCTCTGCCGGCGGAGCGAGGAAAAAACCCTTCCGATAAGCGTCCACGTGTGGCGGACCGCGCGCTAAACTTCTGCTGGCTGCGGTCTCGGGTGACTGAACACCATCAACTTCGTATCTGCTGCAAGGGGCAGCTTATTTACTGGTAACGTACAGTGCTCTCTCCTGTCTCTTGGTCGTGAAGCCTCTCTTCATCTTTACTGCGAACCACGTCTCTTCTCTCTCTCTGTCGACGGCGTTTGGTTTTGAGTTTGGACGCTGTTTACTCGTACAACCATCAGGTGTATAATGGAATGACGACCGTGAAAATTTGTGCCACATCGGGTCTAGAGCCCGAATTTCCTGCTTATTGCGAGCGGTTGCCTTACCACTAGGCTATCACAGCCAACCCAAACTTCCATATGTCGTTGTTCCTGTGTTACAACCTCAACTCTTACACACACTGTGGTATCGATAGCCACAGTGTAGGTACACGTTCTTAAGTTGGCACTACGACAGCGACACCGACGACAGCGCCCTCTAGCCGAAGCTGCGCAGCTCTACGAGCGCCGCTCCAGATTCAGCCCATTTGATTCCGAACAGACAACCAACCAACATTGTTTTTGTTTCATAGTGGGCGAGCCACTACATATTGGCCTTTGTAACTTCTAGTAGCTGTTAGCTTCGATACATGAAAGATTTCGCACCTAGGTGCACATCTGTACGCAAAGTTAAGTAATATTATAATTTGTATATGTTCATGCACCAGTTAAAGAGCTTTAACCTATACGCAGTACCGAAGTACTTCTTTTCCTGCTCCTACTAGCATCCTTCACTCTCGGCCTATTTTGCAGAAGCAGTTCACAGGAGCAAATACACGCGCCGCCTATCCAGGCGGGATAGAAAACACACTATGTAATTCCCGTACAGGGGACGACATTTTAATTGAAAGTCGGCGGTCTCATACCGCAGAATAAATAGTGCCTGTCTTGTTAAGAACAACATGTGGTGTTTCTGCATGCATGCATGCGTGTCCGAAGGAACGTTACATCCTTCTTCTTAACAACACAGGCACTGCAGTATCGTATTTACCCGGCGATACCAGACAGTGACTTTCAGTTAAAATGTCCTCACCTGTACGGCAATTACATAGTGTGTGTACGAGTACAGGTTGTGACACAGTTGTTGTTGTTGTGGTTCAAATGGTTCAAATGGCTCTGAGCACTATGGGACTCAACTGCTGTGGTCATAAGTCCCCTAGAACTTAGAACTACTTAAACCTAACTAACCTAAGGACAGCACACAACACCCAGCCATCACGAGGCAGAGAAAATCCCTGACCCCGCCGGGAATCGAACCCGGGAACCCGGGCGTGGGAAGCGAGAACGCTACCGCACGACCACGAGATGCGGGCTGTTGTTGTGGTCTTCAGTCCTGAGACTGGTTTGATGCAGCTCTCCATGCTACTCTATCCTGTGCAAGCTTCTTCATCTCCCAGTACCTACTGCAACCTACATCCTTCTGAATCTGCTTAGTGTATTCATCTCTTGATCTCCCTCTACGATTTTTACACTCCACGCTGCCCATTCTATTCTCTTCTTGTCTTCTTGTCCAAACTAGTTATCGTCCATGTTTCACTTCCATACATGGCTACACTCCATACAAATACTTTCAGAAACGACTTCCTGACACTTAAATCTATACTCGATGATAACAAATTTCTCTTCTTCAGAAACGATTTCCTTGCCATTGCCAGTCTACATTTTATATCCTCTCTACTTCGACCATCATCACTTATTTTACTCCCTAAATAGCAAAACTCCTTTACTACTTTAAGTGTCTCATTTCCTAATCTAATTCCCTCAGCATCACCCGATTTAATTTGACTACGTTCCATTATCCTCGTTTTGCTTTTGTTGATGTTCATCTTATATCCTCCTTTCAAGACACTGTTCATTCCGTTCAACAGCTCTTCCAAGTCCTTTGCTGTCTCTGACAGAATTACAATGTCATCGGCGAACCTGAAAGTTTTTACTTCTTCTCCATGAATTTTAATACCTACTCAGAATTTTTATTTTGTTTCCTTTACTGCTTGCTCAATATACAGATTGAATAAGAGATTGAGAGGCTACAACCCTGTCTCACTCCTTTCCCAACCACTGCTTCCCTTTCATGCCCCTCGACTCTTATAACTGCCATCTGGTTTCTGTACAAATTGTAAATAGCCTTTCGCTCCCTGTATTTTACCCCTGCCACCTTCAGAATTTGAAAGAGAGTGACACAGGAAAGATGACATATGGAAGTTGGGGTCTGGTCGTGTAGCGTGCGCGGGTAGTCAAAGCGGTGAAGGCGACCGCTGGCGATAAGCTGGAAATCCGGGTTCGAGTTCTGGTACGGCACAAATTTTCACTGTCGTCATTCCATCACACAGCTGATGGTTGACCGTATTCGCATCTACGAATACATTTCATGTATTTCGTGAAAGCTGTAGTCGCCGCAGTGCCTGTTCTTTCGGACGCGCCTTTATGTCCGAAGCAACATTGCATCGTTCTCTTTAGCAACACAGGCACAACACTACCGTATCGATGCCTATTCACGCTGGTGTAGCAATGCTTCCCTAGTAACTTTTTACTCTCCAAATGATACAAAAATAATAAATCTTGTAATGTTCTTTTTTTTTTCATTTCTGCGGCGTGCGAGTAATAATGAGTCTGCTCCAACATTCTCAAGTCTCTTTTACTAGTGCATTCATTCTGTTTGTTTGTTTCTTTTTTTTCCTGACAATAATATTTCTCTCTCTCTCTCTCTCTCTCTCTCTCTCTCTCTCTCTCTCTCTCTCTCTCTCTCTCTCTCATATACACACTTGCTTTTTATACGGGCGCTCTTTATTCCCATAGCTGTCGCAAGGTTTGCTCCTGTCGTGCCTTTTTCTTCACTAAAGATGAAGCAATAACGACCTCTAAAAATGTTTCCTCATCCCTTCGACACGTGAGTGGTAGTAACAGTTCTGATCCAACTATCTTGTGCTTCCTTTACTGGCGCTTTGCAATCCAATACGGGCAAACATTGTACCACAGGAATAGTGTACATAGTAACACACAATATTTTTGGTCGGTATTTTATTCTAGTGATCGATTTTAGAATCAGATGAAGGAATGCGCACTGTAGACCGCCATAAACAGTTTCCGCCATTTTCTACAGTGTTTGATGCTCTAAGACACGAGGTTCCATTTTTTAAAAAAAATTGTGGTAAAATCTTATGGGACCAACTTGCTGAGGTCATCGGTGCCTAAGCTTACACACTACTTAATCCAACTTAAACTAACTTACGCTATGGGTAACACACACACCCATGCCAGAGGGAAGACTCGAACCTTCGACGGGGTGAGCCGTGGGACCGTGATAAGACGGCTAAGACCGCGCGGCGTTTCATTTCATGCGACAACCGTAATTACGTAGAGTTCCTCACATTTAAGTACTGTTCACATATTAAGGCTACTTGGAGTATATTGCTAATTCTTCAGTTACAAGGTTTTATGGCAAGTAAAGTTCTACATAATTTTGGAGCTTGTAAAACAGGATGATTTAGCTGTCCGTACTGATGACGTTTTATGCAACCCGCAATGCTATATCTGGCCTCCAAAAACCATGTGCGAGAGTTACATGATCTCTCGCTAACTAAGTGCCAAACTGTCT
Organism: Schistocerca serialis cubense; assembly: GCF_023864345.2. Taxonomy (NCBI): domain Eukaryota; kingdom Metazoa; phylum Arthropoda; class Insecta; order Orthoptera; family Acrididae; genus Schistocerca; species Schistocerca serialis. The sequence goes on from NC_064639.1 coordinate 357,263,454, forward strand.
GTCCTACAGAAAAAATGAACCGGACCTTGTTGTAGGAAATTTAATGTAGTTGAATTTTGTACCGGGATACGTTTTCGTTAGAGGCCTAGTTTTAGAGTTATTCAACAAAAAACGTACAAAAGTGACTTTTAAACGCACATCCACTCCAACACTCAGCCTCCACCAAATGATGTTCATGGCACTCCCTCTTACCACCGTACAAAAAATTTGCGATTGCACGAAATATGACACACATTCGATCTTCCTGGTCTTCATTGACCCTCCTTATCACCTCACCGTCTTAGTTGAGCACTTGCAAATTGTAAAACTGACGTTTTACCAAACAGTTTTGTGAAGTATAATAGCATGAAATAAGCAATTTTATGTGCCAGACTTTCTGATTACGAAACTACTGTGGATGTAAGAGTTAAGACTGGATCAAATTGCCAACGTAATTAGTTTTAGCGTAACGTTTACAATAGTCCGTTTTTCTTTCATTACTCTTAAAGGCATATTTAAATTAACCATGTTAACGAACTACCTGGCTATACTGATGACGTAATATCCCAATCAATAGAGACCAAAAATAGTTCATGTAGTCGGAAATTTTAGTACAGTGATAGCAGGGAGTTCCATGAACAACGTAACAGAAATCCTGACTGTTGAGGGATGAGTGTGAGGGTGGAGACGCGTTTGAAGGTCAAGTTTGTACGTTTTTCTGGAATAACTCGAAAACAGTGGCCTCCAGTGAAAATGTATCCCAGTACAAAATTTAACTACATTAAATTTACTACAAAAAGGTATTTTTTTTTTAGGACAATATGAAAGTCTAGCCCGTCCTTAATAAAGGCCAGATACAACATTACGGCTTGCATAAAACGACAGCGGTAGGGGCAACTGTACCATTTTGTATAACTCACGGACGATGGAACATCTTAAAACGGAAGAACCTCCTTTTACCATGGAACATATGAGATTTGCATATTAACTGAGCTTCTTTATCGTCTTAACAATTGTACCTGGCTTGGAAGTGGAGATTTGTGTTAGTTTCCAGAGCTTTTACTTCTGAAAGTATTTAACTTGTAACGGGTTTTTGACAATACTCGTGCTTAATTTGATTTCATTTACTAATTGTTAGCGTGTAACAGACAGGTTATTGAATACGGTATTGACAATATTTTCTCGATTGCAATACTTCTAAATTTCGATAGCACTTTTGTTCCTAGGACCATGACCATCCTACCTTGGAATACTTTTTCGCATTTAGATAATCCCATCATTTAAAAGTGATATACGAAAATATGTTTGACTTCTGTTACAGGAATGGCTAGGGACGAAAGTCTGAAAAGTATTTCAAACTACAACGTTCTTACCTACACGTTTTTCTATGGCAATAGGAACTACGCGATTTTTACCAAATGCCAACGGCTGGTATAGATACGGGTTAACCATGCTATTTCTCATCGGCTTTATGACTGTTTTGATATGACGCCATCGTTTCCCATCTTTTTCCGATCGCAAAATAGCACATGCCCCCAAAATATACTTTACGTCGTGGTGATAACAGTTTGAGACAAGTACCTTGTGCTTCTTTTGCTACCTCTTTCCACTTTAATGTACGTCTCTTGTGCTAGCCATAAAAATTTTGCAGGGAATAGTACAATTTTTACGAAGCAATCTACTGAAAATGTCGCAGACTGGTGAGATACTGGTCAGGCCTGTTTTTCTTTTCTTTTTTTTTCGTCTATCTATCCTGCCGCCTTTTCCTACCCTTTGTCCTTTGCCAATTAGAGCAACATGTACGCCGAACAAAGTTTCCTGTACGTCACTTCCAAGCAGAATAGGACAAAATTGTGATAATTATCAGATTTTTTGTGAGAGTTAATATACACTGACAGAAAAAAATCGCATCACCAAGAAGGATTTGTGCGACGTAAACAGAAGTTGGTGGGCGTGTTTCTACATCTGAAAGATGCCGTGTACTCAAATTTCGCGCCAGTCGCATAAGAGTTGCATAGCTCCATTATGAGGATGCATATAAGGTTTGCTTTAAATACACGATAGGCCACTGGCGATGCTGAGAGGGAAAGACATCCTACTCGGCTTATGACTTTGGCGCATTGTATTGCATCTGCAGCAGCAATCTGAGCAGCAGTTAGCACCACAGTGATACAACGAACTGTTACGGTTACTTCAAGGACAATTACGAGACAGACGCCCTGTAGCGTGCATGCCACTTGCCCCAAACCACCGCCATATGCGACTTCAGTGGCGTCAAGCGAGATCCTACTAGAGGGCTGGTTGCTGGTCCATTGTTTTCTAATGAAACGTGGTTCTGCCCAGGTGCCAGTGATGAACGTGCGTTGGTTAGGACCAGGCCGATTGAAGGCCTACAATCAACCTATCTGCGTGCTAGACACACTCCACCTACACTTGGATTTACGATCTGGGGTCTATTCTATATGACAAGGGGACTCTAGTGATTATCCCACTCATCCTGATTGCAAATTTGTATGTAGATCTGGTGATCCCCGAGCGGTCTGAGGCGTCTTGCTACGGTCCGCTTGGCTCCCCAAGTCGGAGGTTCGAGTCCTCCCTCGGGCATACGTGTGTGTGTGTGCTCCTTAGCGTAAGTTAGTTTAAGTTACCCTACTGGCCATTAAAATTGCTACACCACGAAGATGGCGTGCTACAGACGCGAAATTTAACCGACAGGAAGAAGCTGCTGTGATATACAAATGATTAGCATTTCAGAACATTCATACAAGGTTGACGCCGGTGGCGACACCTACAACGTGCTGACATGAGGAAAGTTCCCAACCGATTTCTCATACACAACCAGCAGTTGACCGGCGTTGCCTGGTGAAACGTTGTTGTGATGCCTCGTGTAAGGAGGAGAAATGCGTACCATCACGTTTCCGACTTTGATAAAGGTCGGATTGTAACCTATCGCGATTGCGGTATATCGTAGCGCGACATTGCTGCTCGCGTTGGTCGAGATCCAATGACTGTTAACAGAATATGGAATCGGTGGGTTCAGGAGGGTAATACGGAACGCCGTGCTGGATCCCAACGGCTTCGTATCACTAGCAGTCGAGATGACAGGCATCTTATCCGCATGGCTGTAACGGATCGTGCAGCCACGTCTCGATCCCTGAGTCAACAGATGGGGACGTTTGCAAGACAACAACCATCTGCACGAACAGTTCGACGACGTTTGCGGCAGCATGGACTATCAGCTCGGAGACCACGGCTGCGGTTACCCTTGACGCTGCATCACAGACAGGAGCGCGTGCGATGATGTACTCAACGACGAACCTGGGTGCACGAATGGCAAAACGTAATTTTTTCGGATGAATCTAGGTTCTGTTTACAGCATCATGATGGTCGCATCCGTGTTTGGCGACGTCGCGGTGAACGCACGTTGGAAGCGTGTATTCGTCATCGGCATACTGGCTTATCACCCGGCGTGATGGTATCGGGTGCCATTGGTTACACGTCTCGGTCACCTCTTGTTCGCATTGACGGCACTTCGAACAGTGGACGTTACATTTCAGGTGTGTTACGACCCGTGGCTCTATCCTTCATTCGATCCCTGCGAAACGCTACATTTCAGCAGGATAATGCACGACCGCATGTTGCAGTATCTGTACGAGCCTTTCTGGATACAGAAAATGTTCGACTGCTGCCCTGGCCTGCACATTCTACAGATCTCTCATCAATTGAAAACGTCTGGTCAGTGGTGGCCGAGCAACTGGTTCGTCACCATACGCCAGTCACTACTCTTGATGAACTGTGGTATCGTGTTGAAGGTGAATGGGCAGCTGTACCTGTACACGCCATCCAAGCACTGTTTGACTCAATGCCCAAGCGTATCAAGGCCACTATTACGGTCAGAGGTGGTTGTTCTGGGCATTGATTTCTCAGGATCTATGCAGCCAAATTGGGTGAAAATTTAATCACATGTCAGTTGTAGTATAATATATTTGCCCAATGAATACCCGTTTATCATCTGCAGCTCTTCTTGGTGTAGCAATTGTAATGGCCATTAGTGTAGATTAAGTAGTGAGTAAGCTTAGGGACCGATGACCTCAGCAGTTTGGTCTCATTAGACCTTACCACAAATTTCCAATTTTGGTGATCCGACCTGTTGTGCTGCGATTCATGAACAACATTCCAGGGGAGGGGGAGACGGGGGGGGGGTGTTTCCCAACAGGATAACGCTCACCCACACATCGCTGCTGTAACCCGACATGCTCTTCAGAGTGTCGACATGTTGCCTCGGCCTGCTCGATCACCACCTCTGTCTCCACTCGAGCACATGTGAGACATAATCGGACGACAACTCCTGCGTCATCCACAAATAGCATTAATCGTCCGTCTACTGACCGACGAAGTGCAAGAGGCGTGGAACTCCATCCCACAAACTGACATCCGGCACCTGTACGATACAATTCATGTACGTTTGCGTCTTAGCATTCGACATTCTCGTGTTTACACCTGTCATTAATATACCAGCACTTCACATTTGCAGCGGCCTATTTCGCGCTTACATTAACCCTTGATCTTTCAATCGCGATCACTTAAATATGTTACCTAGACAATTTTTTTCCAGAAATTGCATTAGTCTACATTAACTATTTTTCTGTGTTATGAATTTTTTCTCTTTATTAACTTCTATCGCCTTCAGCGTACCTAATATCATTATGCGCAACGCCTTTGTCATTGATGAAATCATTCTCAAAATAAGTGGCGGATTAAACAAGCGATGTTGAAACACAAAGATGAAGGCGAAGAGAAGTTGAAAGTAAATAACTATTGCTTAATATCGAAAGAGGAAATGATACAGTAGTGAAACAAGTAAATGGATTCTCCTGTTTACCAAAACAAGGTAGCCGAAGCGTGGAAGACATTGGTAACTGACAGGCTGAGGCGAAGGTAGACTTCTTCAGTAAAAGAGCTCTTTGGATATCAGATATGTGGAACAGAGGAAGAAGTTGCTGAAAGTGTGCTTCTATTGCGCAAAGTTGTATAGACTGACGGAAAACCGGGAAAGGAGAAACTGGAAATACACTCCTGGAAATTGAAATAAGAACACCGTGAATTCATTGTCCCAGGAAGGGGAAACTTTATTGACACATTCCTGGGGTCAGATACATCACATGATCACACTGACAGAACCACAGGCACATACACACAGGCAACAGAGCATGCACAATGTCGGCACTAGTACAGTGTATATCCACCTTTCGCAGCAATGCAGGCTGCTATTCTCCCATGGAGACGATCGTAGAGATGCTGGATGTAGTCCTGTGGAACGGCTTGCCATGCCATTTCCACCTGGCGCCTCAGTTGGACCAGCGTTCGTGCTGGACGTGCAGACCGCGTGAGACGACGCTTCATCCAGTCCCAAACATGCTCAATGGGGGACACATCCGGAGATCTTGCTGGCCAGGGTAGTTGACTTACACGTTCTAGAGCACGTTGGGTGGCACGGGATACATGCGGACGTGCATTGTCCTGTTGGAACAGCAAGTTCCCTTGCCGGTCTAGGAATGGTAGAACGATGGGTTCGATGACGGTTTGGATGTACCGTGCACTATTCAGTGTCCCCTCGACGATCACCAGTGGTGTACGGCCAGTGTAGGAGATCGCTCCCCACACCATGATGCCGGGTGTTGGCCCTGTGTGCCTCGGTCGTATGCAGTCCTGATTGTGGCGCTCACCTGCACGGCGCCAAACACGCATACGACCATCATTGGCACCAAGGCAGAAGCGACTCTCATCGCTGAAGACGACACGTCTCCATTCGTCCCTCCATTCACGCCTGTCGCAACACCACTGGAGGCGGGCTGCGTGCAGCGGAAGACGGCCTAACGGTGTGCGGGACCGTAGCCCAGCTTCATGGAGACGGTTGCGAATGGTCCTCGCCGATACCCCAGGAGCAACAGTGTCCCTAATTTGCTGGGAAGTGGCGGTGCGGTCCCCTACGACACTGCGTAGGATCCTACGGTCTTGGCGTGCATCCGTGCGTCGCTGCGGTCCGGTCCCAGGTCGACGGGCACGTGCACCTTCCGCCGACCACTGGCGACAACATCGATGTACTGTGGAGACCTGACGCCCCACGTGTTAAGCAATTCGGCGGTACGTCCACCCGGCCTCCCGCATGCCCACTATACGCCCTCGCTCAAAGTCCGTCAACTGCACATACGGTTCACGTCCACGCTGTCGCGGCATGCTACCAGTGTTAAAGACTGCGATGGAGCTCCGTATGCCACGGCAAACTGGCTGACACTAACGGCGGCGGTGCACAAATGCTGCGCAGCTAGCGCCATTCGACGGCCAACACCGCGGTTCCTGGTGTGTCCGCTGTGCCGTGCGTGTGATCATTGCTTGTACAGCCCTCTCGCAGTGTCCGGAGCAAGTATGGTGGGTCTGACACACCGGTGTCAATGTGTTCTTTTTTCCATTTCCAGGAGTGTATTTGAAATTGGTGCTGTCAGTAGACGTTAAAAACTGAGAGGATAAATCCAAATGACGAAGACGAAATGAAGATATACTAAATAGAATAGGTGAGTAAACAAGTCCGCGGAAGATCCTTACGAGAATAGCGGAGTGATATTTCATGTAGCGCAAATTGCATGTTACGACGTCGTAATAATTAATAAATTGGAACTTTTCTTGGACCAGGTATTGCTGCGCGTGCACCACTGGAATGTTTAAAAGTATTTTAGGTTCATTTCTCTTGAGATGGAATGGGGCACAGTAATGTCAGTTCTCGTCTGATGTCTGATGTCGTCGTAAATTTAGTTGTGATTATCCGCGTTGCTTAATGGCCCAAAGGTAATACGTAACATTGTACTTCGTTGAATTAGCTAATCTCTGGTTTTTACTTTAACATTCAAATACGAAATTAACTATATTCTGTTTTAATACTTCTTCGTTATTTTCAATGAACTGGAATAATTTTCTCATTCGCGTTCATTTAATAGCTCACCCTATTTAAACACCTAATACTCTTACGCAAATGTGTCTCCGCAAACTATTTCAAAACCAGAAGTGATACTTCTTAATTTTCGTACTATTCACTATGTAAATGCTTTTTTGAATATATGTGAGCAGTTAATTTAAACTTCCATCGAGAAACAATTAATGAATATATTTTTTATGATTATTTCATGAAAGATACAAAACTCAAATATCACTTTTTGACTTCAAGCTCACTTCAGATGCGTTTATTAAACACGACAGATTACAATCCAATGCCATGTAGCAAGACATAGTAATTGACTCAATCGTGGCTAGAAGAAGAAAGTATAACATGACAGTCCATCATTAATTTTGTAATTTTTATTGATTGATGACCGCCGCAGGAGATTTTGTGTAGCCTACAGCGTCTGCTTTGTTTGGACAACTTCGCTCGCTGATCACCGCAACAGTTCATCTGCCGCTGACATGACCAGTGTAGTGCAAAAGAAGTGGAGGCTGACGTAAAACATGTTGTAGAAGACACTAGCTGTTATGGTTACGTAGAGCTAAAAAGATTAATACACGATAATAAAAGATGGAGGGCAGCATTACAGACCGACGACTTACAAAGAAAACAGGAGTAAGGTTTCTACGCTGCCTTATTCCACTCGATCAGAGTGTTAGCCAACAGAGATGTGCCCTATTTCTCTGCGAGCACGCACGGATACCGCTTTAACACACAGGACTGCTGCAGCAGCCCACCGTCCGTGGAAGGATGTTTGCAGACCGCGTCTGCTTGCTTTGCGGACAACACGTGTGCAGGAAGTTCGCCGGTTTTCCTCCACTGGACGACTCTTCAGTCTGCAGCAGGTCGACGGCAACATCTCTGCTTCTGGGGTATCTCTAACGCAATATGAAATAACGTAAAGGGGACATTAGGACGCGGTACACACGTTTATTTTAAGAGCAAGTGGGGCGTGCCGTTCGCGAACCTATATAGTAAAGAAGCTTGCATGTAACTGAATGATAGCACCATAACTTCAACACGAATACAACCATTACTGTACTCCGAAAATGAAAAAGATGTCTACCGGCTTTCCTAACGAAAACTCTAGTAATTACAATAGTCGAAGAAACATTCGCATGATCCATGGTTCGACCGGTACTTATTGCTCGTCATTCTGGAACTCTTCCAAGTTGCATTGATAGAAGAACGTAGAAGATTCAAAGAAAAGCAGGAGATTTACAGAAATAATAATATAAGTTGGGTAAAGATACAAGCATTACGGACCACAGAGACAAAACTACTGACCTTCACAAACAAAATTCTAATAACAATAGTGGGATTAACATTTACCTGGGTTCCCGTTCGACCGGTACTTACGTACATCTCGTCAATATGGGACCCTTCACTAGTAGGATTATAGGGGAATAGAGGAGATCCTAAGAAGAGCAACGCGTTTCATCGCAGGTTCGTTTAGTAAACGCGGAAACATCAAGGTGATGTTTAGCAGCAGACACTACAAGAGATATGTTGTGCATCACAGTGTCAAGCGTTCACGTTTGAGTTAAAGGTACAGCTTCCGATAGAATTTTATAAAGATTTTAGAGGTTCATAAAATTAATGAATACTGTGCAAAACATTTTCATCTACTGTCATTGTAGAATTTATCTCCGTATGTTATTGTCACATCTAGAGAGGTACTCTCGTACAGGTACTACTGACAATTACCAGAGACATACCAGTGATTTCTGTGCCCTCACTAATTAAAAATTTACCTGTATTTCATGATGTAAAGTGCGTCTCAGGTCCTATCTAATGTAAGCCTCGATTAGTTGTCGACTGTTGGTTAGCAGTTTTAAACTGACCCCACTATTAATGTGTCCTTTTAATGCTTTTGCTTCTAGCTATTAATTGGGATATTACTTTCTGACAGTGTAGACTGCAAGGTTTCGCTACTTTCCTTGTTGATCAGTAACGAAACCTTGTAAATAGGAGTGGCATGTGCATGTTCTGTTAACTGATGACTGTGGTGCATTGTTCCGCGTTGCCACTTGTATATCCCCACTAAATTTAAAACTTGTTTGTCACTCATTTAAAAGGAAATTTTCATTACACTTAACAGTTTATATAATAATTTTATATCGCACTTTCCGCACAGTTTCACCACAGTTCTGTACCGACCTGTTCAATACGCTCCTTTACTACGCATAATGCACTTTTAACTTATATCGTGTATTTTTTATGTAATTTTTTTTTGTTTTTCCTACATTTTAAATGCAACCCACTAAATTCAAATTGTGAACGGTCGGGCTAGTGGCCCCGCGTTCTTCTCTCCGTCAATAGATGGCAGCACTTCTGCCACTCTGGTGCATCCGCTACTCCCTGTTCTGCGCTCATAGGCAGCACACCGCGCCTGCTACACGCGGCGCTTGGGGAACACAGCACAGCGGAAGTTTCGTGATATCATTTGTATATTTCGCTACCCAGGCAGTCGTCCGTAGTACTGTTTCGTGCCACTTGCGCATTAACATAGGTTTCATAGCACCTAGCCAGACCGGCGGTTTCGAAATGTTTTTAAAAGATTTTAAAACTTTTTAGGGATTTTTGTTTTTGTTTTTTATGTGTGTTGCGACGTTTAAAAATTATCTCCCGTCTTTTGCTATTTCCAGTACGACACCTGAGGATGGACTTATAACATTCCGAAACCGGTCGTGAAAATAAAGAAATTTACTACTGAAGCGGTATTTTCAACCTCTGCAGTGAGTTTGTGTTTGAATGTCATTGTGTGCCATCTTGCGTTTTCTGTTATATTCACCTTATTAATCTGTGTAGCTGTTAGTCACCGACCACATACACGCACCCGCACAAAAAAATAGAATGACACATATACATCCTCTTACACACACACACACACACACACACACACACACACACACACATACATACATACATACGTACAAACAAACACAGATATAAAGATAACTGAAATGAACAGACAGGTTTTCAGCATATACTTCCTTATGCTGGGCCAGCCGTGGTGGTCGAGCGGTTCTAGGCGCTACAGTCTGGAACCGCGCGACTGCTACGGCCGCAGGTTCGAATCCTGCCTCGGGCATGGATGTGTGTGATGTCCTTAGGTTAGTTAGGTTTAAGTAGTTCTAAGTTCTAGGGGACTGATGACCTCAGCAGTTAAGTCCCATAGTGCTCAGAGCCATTTGAACCATTTGAACCTTATGTTGGCAACATGTACGTAAACAAACTGAACAGGAAGAGGCACAAAATGTACACACACTAGTTACGACTTTAAATCACGGTTCTCGGCAAAATATCTACAACTAGTAACAAAAGACCAATGCTCCACAGAAATTAGCGCTAAGAACACGAAAATTATGAAGAAAAAAGTTCGTAAATTGAAAATGGGCTTATGTTTCACAAGTGAAGCTGTAGTGCGACCTCCAGCATCTGAATAGATAAGATGAAATGCAGACACAAGCCAAAAACTAGAATAAGTAATCATTTATTTACGTAAAAAACAAGACGTGAACTGTTTCATAATCTACTAATATCGCTTATCAAAACTAAACTGTATCATTCTAGCTTCAACTGAAAATGCCTGAAAGTAAAAGGCGAAACGCGTCTGGATCAAATAAAATACATTGTAGCAAAATAAGGCAGTTTTTATTTACAAAACGAATATCGCTGTGCTTGCTGGGGATGATGGCCACGCAAGCAGACAAACTTGTTACGTTAGAAACTAGTCACCATTAACTCAGATGGGAACACAACTAAGACAGAAAAATAAACAAAGATTACAGTGGCCAAACACGTTGTTTCCTTTACTCCGAAGACTGTCCTGCTTTGATGCAGCACTCTACTCTAGTGTATAATATGCAAGATCCTTCGTATCTGCTTGACTATTGCAACCTACATCGTTTTGGATTTGGTTGCTGTAGTCAACCCTTCGTCTTCTTCTACAATTTTTACCCTCCCCTGTTCTCTCCATTACCAAATTGACGATTCCTTGAGGCCTCAGGATATCTCATAACAGACGATCTGTACGGCTTGTAGATATCAATTCGCTCGCTTTATTTTATCCATGCTACGTTCAGAATTTCAAAGAGTGTAGTCCAGATACCATTATCAATAGCTTTCGTTGATATACAGATGCTATACACTTGGAATGGGCTTTCTTCAGCCTATCTTCTAATGTAGGTCATAGGCTAGTGTTGCCTCTTCTGTTCCTACGATGTGATGATGATCGTATAGCACTGATGGCTGAGAGTCCCTACCGGGGAAGTTCGGCCGCCGAGTTGCAAGTCTTTTCAGTGGACGCCACACTGGACAACTTGCGTGTCGACGATGATGAAATGATGAACTGGAGAACACGACACCCAGTCCCCGAGCGGAGAAAATCTCCAACTCTATCCGGGAATCGAACCCGGACCCGATGCATGACAGACACGCTGACCACTCAGTAAGGTGGCGGACCGTCTTACATTTCTCCGGAATTGAGACTTGTCTTCTCCGAGATCTTCTACCAGTCTTTCCCTTGATTTTGTAGTTACTTCAATTGTAGATAATTCGTATCAGTATTCCACAACCATACTCATTGAACTGATAGTTCACAATATTCACTCATGTATTCTTTGAAATTGGAATGGAAAAATGAGCGTTTGGTGTTATTGGCCGGGAGGCCCCTAATGGGCCAGGTCCGACCGCCTTGGTGTAGTTCTTATTACATTCGACGCCACATTGGGCGACCTGCACGCCGGATGGAGATGAAATGATGATGAAGACAACATAACACCCAGTCCCTGAGCGGAGAACATCCCCCACCCAGCCGGGAATCGAACCCGGGCCCCTTAGGACGGCTGACCATTCAGCTATCGGGGCGGACTGGAATTGGAATTATTACACTCTTCTTAAAGTCTGGGCGCATTTTGGCCAGTCTCATATATCTTGCATACATTGATTTTCATGTATAGCTCTCCCACGGATCTCAGTCTCTTAAGAAAGAACGTCGTCTACTCTAGGTGCATTGTTTCCACTAAGGTCTTTCAATGCTACAACAAATTCTTCTCGAAGTTATCTTCTCGTCTTCATATATTTCACCTTCTCTATCCTTTCATGAGCTCTTCCACTTGTATGTCGAGTGATTCAAAAAGAAAGAACGGAATTCAGTCGTTTATTCAAACTACACTACTGGCCATCAAAATTGCTACACCACGAAGATGACGTACTACAGACGCGAAATTTAACCGACAGGAAGAAGTTGCTGTGATATCCAAATGATTAGCTTTTCAGAGCATCCACACAAGGTTGGCGCCGGTGGCGACACCTACAACGCGCTGACTTGAGGAAAGTTCCCAACCGATTTCTCATATACAACCAGCAGTTGACCGGCGTTGCCTGGTGAAACGTTGTTGGGATGCCTCGTGTAAGGACGAGAAATGCGTACCATTACGTTTCCGACTTTGATAAAGGTGAGATTCTAGCCTATCGCTATTGCGGTTTATCGTATCGCGACATTGCTGTTCGCGTTGGTCGAGATCCAACGACTGTTAACAGAATACGGAATCGGTGAGTTCAGGAGGATAATACGGATCGCCGTGCTGGATCCCAGCTGCCTCGTATCACTAGCAGTCGAGATGACAGGCATCTTATCCGCATGGCTGTAACGGATCGTGCAGCCACGTCAGCAGATGGGGACGTTTGCAAGACAACAACCATCTGCACGAACAGTTCGACGACGTTTGCAGTAGCATGGACTATCAGCTCGGAGACCGTGACTGCGGTTATCCTTGACGCTGCATCACAGACAGGAGCACCTGCGATGGTGTACTCAACGACGAACCTGGTTGCACTAATGGCAAAACATTATTTTTTCGGATGAATCCAGGTTCTGTATACAACATCATGATGGTCGCATCCGTGTTTGGCGACATCGCGGTTAACGCACATTGGAAGCGTGTATTCGTCATCGCCATACTGGCGTATCACCCGGCATGATGGTATGGGGTGCCATTGGTTACACGTCTCGGTCACCTCTTGTTCGCATTGACGGCACTTTGGACAGTGGACGTTACATTTCAGGTGTGTTACGACCCGTGGCTCTACCCTTCATTCGATCCCTGTGGAACCCTACATTTCACCAGGATAATGCTCGGTTGCATGGTGCAGTTCCTGTACGAGCCTTTCTGGATACAGAAAATGTTCGACTGCTGCCCTGGTCAGCACATTCTCCAGATCTCTCAGTAATTAAAACGTCTGGTCAATGGTGGCCGAGCAACTGGTTCGTCACCATATGCCAGTCACTACTCTTGATGAACTGTGGTATCGTGTTGAAGGTGAATGGGCAGCTGTACCTGTACACTCCATCCATGCTCTGTTTGACTCAATGCCCAGGCGTATCAAGGCCGTTATTACGGCAAGAGGTGGTTGTTCTGGCTATTGATTTCTCAGGATCTATGCACCCAAATTACGTGAAAATGTAATCACATGTCAGTTCTAGTATAATATATTTGTCCAATGAATTCCCATCTATCATCTGCATTTTTTCTTGGTGTATCAATTTTAATGGCCTGTAGAGTATAAAAGGTGTAAACATATTGCGCATGTACATGAGAGAAAGTTTTGAGGTTTTGATACAGCTGTGCTATTCTGTGTAGCAACATGGAGACTTGAAAATGAAATGTCGTGTGACGAGGGCCTCCCGGCGGGTAGACCGTTCGCCTGGGTGCAAGTCTTTCGATTTGACGCCACTTCGGCACCTTGTGCGTCGATGGGGATTAATTTATGATGATTAGGACAACACAACACCCAGCCACTGATCGGAGAAAATCTCCGATCCAGTCGGGAATCGAATCTGGGCCTTTAGGATTGGCAGTCTGTCGCCTTGGCCACTCAGCTACCGGGGGCGTACCATCATGGAGACGACACGACAAGATAAATCATTTCATGTGTTGGAATTTATACGGAGTCAATCCTTGATCGAGTGTAAAGTGCATTCCTCCAACGATTCAGCAAGAAGCCGGCTTCGCAAAAGCCGATTTATGACTGGCATACAAAATTCTTGGAAGTTGGTTGCATATGCAAAGGGAAGAGCACTATTCGGACACGCATGTCTGATGAAAATGTCGAGCGTAACCGAGATGTGTTCATGTGGAGCCCTCGGGAGTCCAGAAAACGGGCATGCCAGGAACTTCAGCTTCTGCAAATAAAGGTGTCGTGTGTGTTCTGAAACGAATCCTGCATAAGGAGCCTCTAATCACCCCCCTCCTTCCTGATTCCATTTATTGTCCACATTAAGCAATGAGAGGAGCGAAGGTTACAATAAACTTTCTAGTTTACTTAGCTTCTCATACTAAGTTGATTCCAGTTCTTCTCGCCTATGAGTCTGATTCTTGAAGTTGAAAAATGTCACATCAAGTCCTTACGATTGGTTTGAACTGAATAAATCTGAATATTTGTGTTGCACCATCTTTAACGTAAATATGTTTTTCAGATTTTAGTAAATCATACAGTATTTTCATTTTTCACATTAAGAAAGCCGAAATTACATTGTTCGCACAAAAATACAAAAATACGTCCGGTCACATCAGAGGCATGCTTAGGACTCCCACACTTTCCGGAAATAACCATATTCCAAAGGGTTTACAATTTTTCTTAACAAAAGCATTTCTACTAATTTCTGTTGCATTACTAATTTCGATTATTATTTCATAAATGAATCCAGAATTAATCACAGTAAACAGTAGGGACAGGATTGCTTAATTAATAAAAGAAATTTTAATTGTGTCAATAAGTCGTAATTTCAAATACTTCTTAAAAAAATTATTCTGACCGTACATTCAGAACTAGTACTTATCGATCATAGCATCGAGACTAAAATATTTTATAAAGTAATTCCATTTAATAAATATTAGCTTGAATTATAACATACTGTATATGAAATTAAATGAATGTTTTCGGAAAAGCAACTGAGATAATATTGACCTGTCCAAAATTCGAAAAATAATGCTGGTCTCGACAACTACTGTTGAGCAAAAGTAATGCTAGAGGAGAATGTCCCGTTAGAAGCCTTACAGGTTGCAGTTAATGCGGCAATTGCCTCCAGACAACCATAACAGAAGGTACGGATTTTGCATTTCGATTCTCCAGGAAATGGCATAGAATATTTTTCCCGAATTAGTCATATTTTCGGACAGTGAGTGTGTGTGTGAAATCTTGTGGGACTTAACTGCTAAGGTCATCAGTCCCTAAGCTTACACACTACTTAACCTAAATTATGCTAAGGACAAACACAGACACCCATGCCCGAGGG
Source organism: Schistocerca serialis cubense (assembly GCF_023864345.2). NCBI lineage: Eukaryota > Metazoa > Arthropoda > Insecta > Orthoptera > Acrididae > Schistocerca > Schistocerca serialis. The sequence continues at coordinate 357,278,729 of NC_064639.1, forward strand.
AGGACTCGAACCTCCGCCGGGACCAGCAGCACAGTCCATGACTGCAACGCCATAGATTTTCGGGTGAATCGACGGTTCATCTATCAGGTAAAGTAAACCTCCGTAACGTAACAATCTGAGGGTCAAAAAAATCCTGGCGTCGTCGTCGAGCATAAAAGAGACTCACCGAAAATAAACGTGTTTAGTGCCGTTTCTGTTCATGAACTTTATGGACCTCGAATGACATATCTGGACATATTGCACGATTGGTTGTTTCCTCAACTTCACGAAGGTTTCAATGATTTCATTTTTATGCAAGACGGCGCCTCACCTCACTTTCATCTTGAGGCGCGGCGTTGTCTTAACAACACCATCCCACAAACGTTTGACTGTAAGAGGTGAATAATAAGATCTGGTTCTTTGCTTTTGGCCTCCCAGGTCACCAGACCTCACACCCGGCGATTTTTTTCGGTGGCAGTACTTAAACGCAGAATATTTGTCCCACCTATGGCAGCTACTTTCCAAGAGGTGAGAAACTGAATTGTAGCAGCTGTCGATTCAATAAACAGGGACCTTTTGATCGAGTGTAGAATGAAATGGACAGCCGTTTCGATGTTTCTCAAATAACGTATGGTGCTCAAGTTAAGAGTATGGTTTAGTGTTTGTACGAACATAAAACCCTGAACCTTCCTCTGTCCTGTGACACGCCCAATGTGTTTCCATCTTTGACAGTTTGTAAATGGTAAACAATTGAAACCTTCTCTTTCTTTCTTAACCATGCTGTACATTCTTTCTACATCCACTACTGGCCATTAAAATTGCTACACCACGAAGATGGCGTGCTATAGACGTCATCCAAACTATGTTTGATTCAATGCCCAGGCGTATCAAGGCCGTTATTACGGCCAGAGGTGGTTGTTCTGGGTACTGATTTCTCAGGATCTATGCACCCAAATTGCGTGGAAATGTAATCACATGTCTGTTCTAGTATAATATATTTGTCCAATGAATACCTGTTTATCATCCGCATTTCTTCTCGGTGTAGCAATTTTAATGGCCAGTAGTGTATAAGTCTTCCCTCATCCTACAAACAGTTGGTTACATTAGGTGTAAGTGCTACTCTAAGATAAAGCGATTGGCACAGTGGAGTAAACAGTCACAGGCTCTATCAAATGGGTCAAAAGACTGACGAGAAAACAAAGAAATGTCTCCTCAGTAGCCTTGGTTCATTTTAAGTACTCGAATCGTTGCCTTATTGTGATGAGCTGACGAGGATCTAAGATCTCATTCAAAGTTCGTAAGCTTTCTGTGCGCTTCCGTGTGGACATCCATGCTTTTAGTGTGTGTGTGTGTGTGTGTGTGTGTGTGTGTGTGTGTATGTGTGTGTATGTGTGTGTTAGTATCTGAACCTGAGACCACGTCGATGACACGAGGGAATTGGCAGAATCGCCAGGTTTGGACACAGCTAGCGAGGCAGGAGGCAGGTGCATGCACGAATACGGCCCCAGCCAGCAGACAGGACGTGACTGCTGTCAAAGGATCCTGAGGAGTGAGACGGGGGGGAATCTGCCGAGAGGCAGTGAAAGCAGCGGGTGTGCGCGACTGCCTTGCCGGCGGCCGGCGTTGTGTAATGGCCGCGCCGGCTCGCGGCGTGTCCTTGCCGCTACCTAAAGGTAGCCGAGCCGCGTGCCTCCGGCCCGGGACTGGTCGGCGCTCGCTCCTCGCTCTCTCCCGCTCCTCTCGCGCCACACAATCCACCACTTCATGCCGTCCGGAGTCCTCCTCGAGACCACTCCCGTCTTCCCCTCACTGTCAGAACACTGAGGTGACAAAATCATGGCATACCTCCTAACATAGTGTCGGACGTCCTTTTGCAGGCGTAGTGCAGCAATTCGACGCGACATGGACTCAACAAGTCGTTCGAAGTCCCCTGCAGAAATATTGAACCATGCTCCTTCTATAGTTGATAATGTGGCGGTGTAGGATCTGACCTGCCGATTCTTCTTCTTCTTCTTCTTCTTCGTCTTCTTCTTCTTCTTTATCGTCGCCTTGTCCCACGTCACGTAGGGTCGGCGTTGCTCTTCTGGATCCATCTCCTCCATAGTACTCTATCCATTGCCTCTTCCTTCTTCCGTCCTTCCTCCCTTAGGTCCCTGGATACCTTATCCTTCCACCTCATCTTCGGACTTCCTCTCCTTCCCGCTCCTTAAATCTTTATATCTTCAACTCTGTTTCCGATATACTTTTCCCCTTTCTCTGTAAGTGTCCATACGACCTTAGTCTGCTCTCTTGTATCTTTTTCCCCATGGGTCCCACTTTCACAACTCCTCTAACAAATTCATTTCTGATCCTGTCCTTCCTTGCTGCCCCACACATCCACCTTAGCATGCTCATTTCCGCCACTTCCATCTTCCTTTCCTGGGCTACTGTGATTGGCCATGTCTCTGCCCCGTATATCACAGCAGGCCTTACCACCGACTTGTACACTTTCCCTTTCAATCCAATGCTCACCTTCTTATCACGCAACAAAAATGTTCAAATGTGTGTGAAATCTTATGGGACTTAACTGGTAAGGTCATTAGTCCCTAAGCTTACACACTACTTATACTAAATTATCCTAAGGACAAACACACACACCCATGCCCGAGGGAGGACTCGAACCTCCGCCGGGACCAGCCGCACAGTCCGTAACTGCAGCGCCAAGACCGCTCGGCTAATCCCGCACGGCATCACGCAACACTCCACTCATTTTCCTCCAGTTGTTCCAACTGTAATTTATTCGGTATTGTATCTCGCTATCCAGTCCTCCGTTCCTCTGTATGTTCGACCCCAGGTATTTAAATTTGCAGACCGATTTCAGCTCATCATCCTGGATCTTGCAAGACCTCATCTGCACATACTTCAGTGCTAAATATTCTGACTTTGTCATACTAATTTCCATCCCTCTTTATTCTAGTGCCTTCCTCCAATCCTCCAGCTTTTCCTCAAATCTGTCAATGCTCTGCTCACAAAGAACCACATCATCCGCAAACATCATATTCCACGGCGCTTCCTTCTTCACATGTTTCACCAGCACATCCATAATCAGGTGAAAGAGGTAGGGACTAAGCGCAGACCCTTGATGTAACCCTACCTTTACAGCAAACTCCTTTGTCATACCCACACTACTACTCACCTGTGTCATTGCTCCTACGTACATTTCCTTCACTAACCTCATATACTTCTCTGGCACGCACTGCTCTCTCATGCATCTCCATATTTCGTCCCTTGGGACTCTGTCATATGCTTTCTCCAAATCAGTGAAAGCCGTATGTAGATCGGCTTGTAGCTCCCCGTGTCTCTCCACTATCCGCCTTAAAGCATGTATTGCATCAGTCGTTCCTCTTTCAGGCATGAACCCAAAGTGCTCTTCACACACCACAGTCTCCTTGCGTAATCTTTCTTCTATAACTCTTTCCCAAATTTTCATTGTGTGTGCCATCAGTTTAATACCTCTATAGTTACTGCAGACCTGCACGTTACCTTTCCCCTTAAATACTGGGATCAGTACACTAGGTCTCCATTCGTCTGGCACCTCCTCCTGTCGCCAAATCTTCTTCATTAAATCCCAAAGGAGCTCAATTCCATTTTTACCGAGACACTTCCATACCTCAACGGGGATCTGGTCTGGGCCAACTGCCTTCCCATTTTTCATCTTTTCAACTGCTTTTTCGACTTCGTCTCTACTTATATCCATCGTTAATCCTTCGTTTGCCCCTCCTTCCTCAGTTTTCACTCTTACATTTTCTTCATTCAGCAATTTCTCAAAATAATTCACCCACCTTTGGATTATTTTTCCATGGTCATGCAGAATTACTCCTGTTTCATCTTTCATTTGTTTTATTGCTGTTAGATCATTAGAAGCTTTATCTCTCGATTTGCCAATCCGTATCAGTTGTCTCATATCCTGATTTTTCTGTACTTCTTCGTATGCCTCCGTTACTGATTCAGCTTTAGCTTTATCCACGGCTCGTTTTGCCACCTTCTTTGCCCTTTTGTATGCTTGCCCATCCTCAGCACTTCCGGACATATCCCACTTCCTCTTAGCGTCTTTCTTTTCCTTCACAATCTTCTTCACCTCTTCATTCTTCCACCATGCTTCCTTATCTTTTGGAACCCCTCTCCCAGATGTTAACCCAAACACTTCCTCCTCGGCCTTCCTTATAACGGCACTATTTATTTTCCACCACTCCTGCACACTCTCTGAACTCTCGATTACGTCCTATAAAAGTTCGATAGGTGCCCAGATCATTCGAACTGTCCAGAATGCTCTTCAAACCAATCGCCAACAACTGTGGCTCAGTGACATGTCACATTGCCATCCATAAATATTCCATCGTTGTGTCTGGACATGAAGTTCATGAATGGCTGCAAATGTTTTCCAATGAGCCGAACATAACCATTTCCAGTCGATTTGTTCAGTTGGACCAGAGGACACATTCCACTCCATATAAACATAGCCCCCTCCGTTATGGAGCCACTACCAGCTTGCACAGTGTCTTCTTTGTCAAGAAGACACCGGGTCCGTGGCTTCATGGGGTCTACGGCACACTCGAACTCTACCATCAGCTCTTACCAACTGGAATCGGGATTCATCTGAGCAAAGGCACTAGCGTCGGTCGTCTGCTGCCTTAGTCCATAAACGCCAAATTTCGCCGCACTGTCCTGATTGCTACGTTCTTCGAAAGTCCCACATCGATCTCTGAAGTTATTTCACGCAGTGTTGTCTGTTAGCTCTGACAACTCTACGCAAACGCCGCTGCTCTCGGTCGTTAAGTACTGGTATCAGAATGAGATTTTCATCTGCAGCGGAGTGTGCGCTGATATGAAACTTCCTGGCAGATTAAAACTGTGTGCCCGACCGAGACTCGAACTCGGGACCTTTGTCTTTCGTGGGAAAGTGCTCTACCGTCTGAGCTACCGAAGCACGACTCGCGCCCGGCACTCACAGCTTTACTTCTGCCAGTACCTTGTCTCCTACCTTCCAAACTTTACAGAAGCTCTCCTGCGAACCTTGCAGAACTACCACTCCTGAAAGAAAGGATATTGCGGAGACATGGCTTAGCCACAGCCTGGGGGATGTTTCCAGAATGAGATTTTCACTCTACAGCGGAGTGTGCGCTGATATGAAACTTCCTGGCAGATTAAAACTGTGTGCCCGACCGAGACTCGAACGCGGGACCTTTGCCTTTAGCGGGCTAGTGCTCTACCATCTGAGCTACCGAAGCACGACATGGCTAAGCCATGTCTCCGCAATATCCTTTCTTTCAGGAGTGCTAGTTCTGCAAGGTTCGCAGGAGAGCTTCTGTAAAGTTTGGAAGGTAGGAGACGAGGTACTGGCAGAAGTAAAGCTGTGAGTGCCGGGCGCGAGTCGTGCTTCGGTAGCTCAGATGGTAGAGCACTTGCCCGCGAAAGGCAAAGGTCCCGAGTTCGAGTCTCGGTCGGGCACACAGTTTTATTCTGCCAGGAAGTTTCAAGTACTGGTATCTTCGGCACACTCTTGAAGCTGTGAATCTCGGAATATTAAATTCTCTAACGCTTTTCCTAGATGGAATGTCACAAGCATCTAGCTCCAACTACCATTCCGGGTTCAAAGTCTGTTAATTTCCGTCGGAAACCCTTACTCATGCGTCACATGAGAACAAAAAAATTTCTCTACCAACACACTGCCCTTTTATATGTTGTATACACGATACTATCCCCATCTGCTTATGTACATATCACCTCAGCCATATTGCATTCTTCATTAACGGAATGCCGACCGAAGTGGCCGTGCGGTTAAAGGCGCTCCAGCCTGGAACCGCAAGACCGCTACGGTCGCAGGTTCGAATCCTGCCTCGGGCATGGATGTTTGTGATGTCCTTAGGTTAGTTAGGTTTAACTAGTTCTAAGTTCTAGGGGACTAATGACCTCAGCAGCGGTAGCGTTCTCGCTTCCCACGCCCGGGTTCCCGGGTTCGATTCCCGGCGGGGTCAGGGATTTTCTCTGCCTCGTGATGGCTGGCTGTTGTGTGCTGTCCTTAGGTTAGTTAGGTTTAAGTAGTTCTAAGTTCTAGGGGACTGATGACCATAGATGTTAAGTCCCATAGTGCTCAGAGCCATTTTTTTTTTTTTTTTTTGACCTCAGCAGTTGAGTCCCGTAGTGCTCAGAGCCATTAACGGAATGTCACCAGATGAGGAAGCACAAAATCCTGAGGACAAGTGAGGCCAACAACTGCATAACAACATTACTGGCGTTTACACTGTGTATTGCAGAGCTTACGTAATCTCTTACTCTTATCCAATCTGACAGTGGAAAACATTTTCATGGGAAACGAATTTTTTCGGTCGACACTCTTGTCTGAAGCTTTCTCGGATAAAACCTTAAGCTTTCGACGTTCACAAGAATCGTCTTAGGTGCAAGCGAAGACGATCAATGTGGTTATCGTCGCAGGCCTGGGTTCAAAATGGCTCTGAGCACTATGGGACTCAACTGCTGAGGTCATTAGTCCCCTAGAACTTAGAACTAGTTAAACCTAACTAACCTAAGGACATCACAAACATCCATGCCCGAGGCAGGACTCGAACCTGCGACCGTAGCGGTCCCGCGGTTCCAGACTGCAGCGCCTTTAACCGCACGGCCACTTCGGCCGGCGCAGGCCTGGGGTTTTATCCAGATTTGACCCAGGAAGCAAACCTATTGTAACTAAGAGAATGTTTTGCCGTGTGATAAACAGACGCGAGTTCTGCAACAGTAATTTTGTCCGCCTCCGAGGCAGGTAGTTCATGCTTCGAGAAATACGTATTTGGATAATGTACTTGGTGCTCCATTGTTAACAGCAGTCACGTGCATGTAGCAGATGCATGTTGTTTTACATCAGCAACACTTCCACGAACACATGAGAAATTTTTATTGCACAGGTGACAGTACGCCTCGTACTAATTTCTTTTGCTTGTCTTAACCGGGGATAACTATGTTCCCAATTTCGATTATACTTAGTAAGCCATTTGGCTTTCTTGGAAGGAATTCCACCACTTCTAGACGAATTATCTGTCTCACTGTCACATAACTCACTCACTTTGTCTACAGTTTTAGCAGTAATTCACAAGCGTTTTACGTTCAACACTCAGTAGTCCTCGCAAAACAATGAACGAAGTTTCAAACTCGAATGATGAAGAAGAAGGAATTTTAAAAATCCTTCCAGTGTTGTTAACACACGTTGTCAAAGCAGTTAAACGGCTTAGCAAACGAACGAAAATGTTAAAGACACAAAATTCTAGAATGAAAGTGAGTTGAAACAAATAGAGGAACGTAAAACAAACAAACAGAAGCAAATAGAGACGCTCGGCGCCGCGCGAGAGCGTGGATATCGGTGAATATCGGCCCCGCCCGACACTATCATAGACTGATAGCCGAGCTGGTGGTATCTTCATGCTGTACGTGCGTAGATAATAGGTACTTGCGAGTTGTAGTGAGAAACATATCCCAACAATAATCGAACAGGGTTGAAATACGGGACAGAGCCTGTCCCGGCGGGACATTAAAAATTATGCCGGCAATACGGGACGTCCCGGGAAATAGGAGATGTCTGACAGAACTAGTCTGCTTTCTCATCGTAAATAAATAATGACGTCAACCGTAAGCTACCACGAATGCGCGCGAAGGATTTTTCCACGACCACTTTCCTCGTTTACACTGCGAGGTAACAGCACACGTTACTTTGAACTGAAACGTGGCTGTTTATAGTAGCGTGACCAGTTTATTTCCTGCTACGATTGGCTCTACGGTCTACCCGCCCGAGAAGCTGGTATTATCACAATTACTGCAAACAGTCGCATGTACTGTACTGTTTATTTACAATGCGACACTAGTTTTAAGTGAGTAATCAACCAATCCTCCCCAGCTGCTCTGAACAGGTGTTTGCACATTCATTATCTGATCAAAGCTTTCCGGACAGTTACCAGCGGATGTCAATGTGGCGTGTGTCCCTCCTTCGTCTTTACAACGGCTTGTACATTGCTGGAGAGAGGTCTCTGACTATTTGTGGAAGAATGGCAGTCCATTCTTCCTCAAGAGCCGAAACCAGAGAAACTATTGATTTTTGACGCTAGGGTCTGAGGCGAAATCCACCTTCTGACTCATCGCGAAGGCTTAAGGCCGGGACTCTGAGCAGGCTAGACCATTTCAGGAATGTAATTGTCCACAAACCACCGTCTCACAGATGCCGCTTTATGACAGGATACATTGCGCTGCTGATAGAATTATCGTCTTCTACCTGTTCCTCTACTTTACGCAGTACACATTACTGTAAAACGCGTTCGATCTTTCCGCATTTAGCATTTTGTCTGAAGCAATAAGTGGACCACATCCCAACCACGAAAAACACCTCTACATTCCTATACCGTGACTCCACCTCCTCCGCACTACACGTTCTCCTGGCAGTCACCCAACTCGAACCATTCCATCTGATTGCCGCAGGACATAGCGTGACTCATCAGTCCTAATCACTCGTTTCTAGCCATCCACTGTCCCGTGGTATCGCTCTTTAAACCACATCAAGCCCCTCTTCGCACAAATTACAGAAATATGCGGCTGATGACGACCTTTGTACCCCATTCTTTTTAACTCCCTACGAAGAGACATTATGCTAGCTTGGGTACTGCCTCACAGTAATTTCTCCCGATTTCATGTTTTCTTTAAAAAAAAAAAAAAAATTGACTGCCGTCCGTCTGTACATGAGGGCTACCTGGTTTTGGTTTGGATGCGCATTTTCTTTCGCGTTACCTCGTCACAATCACATCATTGGTTAAGTTCAGACGGGTTGAAATGTTCCTGACGGATACATTACTCAGGTGACATGCAGTGATTTTCCATGTTCGAAGCCTCTAAGCTCTCCTGACTGAACCATTGTACTCTTACTGCTTCTCTACTGACAACACTGTATTCCCCGCCTCCTTCTACACCAGAGGGTCCCCCTCTCGTGGCGTCTAGTGATCAGTTCCGTATTACATAGACATAGGGTTGTCCAGACACTTTTGATCAGATAGTGTATATCTGTGCACGACATGGTTCTAATAGCAATTCCAGTGCGTGCTTACATTTGTTATAATAATACCCATTACTCGAGAAAAAGATAAATCCGTCTACAGAACAAGAATCTTTTCTCTGATATGTAACATACTTAAATACGATATCAACAACTAAGGCGGACGCTTAGCGAATGGTGCCTCAGCTGAGAATACCCGGATTATGCCTCACCACGAATTCACCTCCATATGTCATTGTTCCCTTTCGAAGAAACGTATTCATCGTAGCGATACAGTCTCAAACGCTGTGCAGGGAGAGTTCTAGGCTGCGGCATCACCGCTGCTTGATGGACGTCGTTGCCGCGTGCTGCGCAACAAACTCGTAAAACTTTGAACCTCGATTTCTTGAAAATGCTCGTAAAGCACACTGTAGTAGAGAAACATTTGTTGCAGGTAAGTACGCACTATAACCGTTCGAACGGTGAGCGAACTCGGTGACCCGTTGAATTTATGCCTCTCTTATCCGTAGAACTCAGCGACTGAGCCAAAGAACAGTACTGATGTGATATTTAAAGGGTAGAGCACGGAGCCGTTAACAAATGTGTGTCTCTTCGAGGCATCTAAGACTAGCAATAATTCATGCGGAATGACGTTTCATCGCGGTGATGAGCCTACCACAAGAGTTCATAGCAAAGATCGCGCTGGGTGACGGGGTACATACAGCCCACGCACCGCAGCTGACGCGTGGAATGCAGCGCTGCGAGTTTCACTCGGCAGTGCAGCCACTAATGGAGCTTTGACGACCAACAACGTAGAAAGCTTTGTCACTCGATGTGGTAGACATAATCAGCGGTTTCAAAGGTAGTATGAGACCCACTCCAGACCCCAGACAGAATAAAGTGCGAGACAAGTCATAATGTTTTAATTATACCCTCGACACAATCAAGCTGTGACCGTGGAACATGGTGTGGTTTTAGCCCTTCTCTACGTATTCATCCTTCAGTGCGGCCCTTTTTTCCCAACGATGGATAACTTGGCACAGATCTTTGTTGTAGCAGACTGCATTCTGACTAAAGCTCCGATAACTGGTACATCTGAGGACAGAAATGGTAATAATTACAACGTTACTTATGATAGTAAACTCGCATAGTCTGAGTAATGAGTAGATGCTGTAGGTAACTGTTTTTATCGAATGCTTTGATAATGATGTCCATTAGTTTCTATTTTGTGTTATTTTTTTAGTCCTTCGTATGCGCTAAAGCAAGCATACCTACTAATATGCATTAAATGTTCCAGTATCTGTAGTCCATTTATTTATTTTTTTCTCATTCGCTAGTCCCTCCGTACCCTGTTTAAAAAGTTCTGATGTTTTAGTCGGTGAGGTGTTGTTCCTGGTGGACAGTGTACCTAGGAACACATGATGTATCCTTGTCGGTGTTCCAGCGTAGCAACTGATTTCAGAACCTGAAGGAATGCGCACCACTAGTGACTGGCATAAGCAGTTTTCGGTATTTTCTACAGTTTTTGTTTTTGTGAGACATGAGGTTATGTTTTCAAATGGTTCAAATGGGTCTGAGCACTATAGGACTTAACTTCTGAGGTCATAAGTCCCCTAGAACTTAGAACTAATTAAACCTAACTAACCTAACGACGTCTCACGCATCCATGCCCGAGGTAGGATACGAACCTGCGACCGTAGCTGTAGTGCGGTTACAGACTGTAGCGCCTAGAACCGCTCGGCCACCCCTCTCGGTGGTTATCTTTTGTGAGCTTTTGTAGATACTACTAGTTCTACATATTTAAGTACTGTGTAATACACTAAAGCTATTTCAACGTTAGTGTTAATTCCTCGGCTGCCGAGTTTGTGGTTAGTAAAATTGAGTACATATTTAAAACTAGTAACATAACTTGTGAACTTTTAAGCCATTTTGTACCTTGAAATGGAACACGTGATATCTGCAAATGAACTGATTTTCTCAAATGTCTTAACAATTTTCGCTGTCTTGAAAATGGAAATTTGAGTTAGTTGCCAGTGACTTTTGTTTCAAAATGTTTTTAACTTGTAACTTGATTTTGATTTTTCTGCTTCGTAATATGTTTTCAGCTACATTCGGTGTGTAGTAATTTAACAATGTATCGCATATACACCATTGACAAGGTTTTTTCGTTTGAAACACTTTTAATTTAGAACAGAATACGTGTTCCTAGGTACATGTCCATGTAGTACCTTGGAAATGTTTTTCACATTTGGAGTAACGCTTATTTTTCGGAGTAATTTTTGTAGCTTCAGAAAAAGATTGCAATACAGGCAAGGTGAATACTACCATTTCAAAATGGAACAAGAAAATATATAAAACTTATATTAAAGGTTAGGCTAGAGGCGAAAGTTTGAAAAGAGCTCCTAGGTACATTAATCTCCCCAACTTATTCTGCCCATCTATTTATCTTTTCTTCTTCTAAGTGTGTGATACGCTTCTTTTCTTGCATATCTTCACTCATTCGTCAATTATCTACTCATCTCTACTGCAGGTTTCTGTAGCACCACATTTTACATGCTTCCATTTTTTCCTTATCCACAGTTCACGTATTTATTTCAAATAATGCCGTATTACTTATGAAAAGCAACAGAAACCATAGGAAAATATTTGACACAAACAGCAGGTCTTTTATTCACCTGCATTATTCATCTGTTGCCACCATTAAGTCTGTCATCTTACGTACTTTTATTTTCCGCACAGCAGAAATATTAAATTAGGTCCTCATTAAAATTATTGATTTCCATGTTTAGTTCTTCATCACCCATCTGATACTCTCCATCATTATTATGATCGCTGAATTTAGTCATGAACTGCCTATTCATTCCATTCCTCTTCGAAATATTTAATGCTTATTCACGAAGAAATGAAATTTTCACTTACGTTTCTACGCACTGGTTGTCAATCATTTATTGAATTGTAGCAGTTTTTCAGCTTGTCGAATCAGGACATAAATTTTTGAGTACCATGAAGTTACCGCATCTCCTTATCGATATTCTGATGGATTCATTCGTTTACTGACCGAATGAACGCTAGAGATTAACGCCTTGACGGCAACAGGATCGTTACAGACGGAGCACAAACTCAAACTGGGGAATAAAATCGGTCGTGTCGATTTCAAATAGACAATTTACATTTGCATAACCGAATAGGGGAAACCACAAAAATAGAGTTCTGGCTGTTCACGCTGGGATATGAACCTGAGTCCTTCCGCATACGAGTCCAGTGTCATTACCACTGCGCCACCTCAGTCGATCTTTGAAACTTTTCTTATCCCGGACCGTCTAGTTTTTGTAACATGTGTAGTAGACTTATACGACAGAGTGCGTTCTTATCGTCTGAAGCCCAGATGTCATCTTAAGACGTTTGACAAATCTAAATCATTTTTGAAAACATGATGTACAAAGGGCAGTCAAATGAAAACTGAACACCCGCCACAATGGGCCTATGGAATAGTTGCATTCAGAAGTAACCACCACACGCTTTAAGATATTTATACCACAGGGAACGAGACGACCAATTCCCGTTTCTTCTAACGCATTCGACCGCTCATGGATCCGCAACGGCATCCACTCTTGCACTTCTTCGTCCTACTGAAACAGACGTTCTTTATTCAGGTCGACATACATGTGAAAATCACACGGTGAAAGATCCGAGCTGTACGGAGGATATTGCAATCTTCCCCCCCAAACTGCTGAAGCTCTACCAATTGGCAGATTGGCAGTGTGGGGGCAGCTGTAATGGTGCAACAGGATGATTCCGTCCGACAGCATTTCAGGGCGTTTTGACTTTATGGCGTGTCGCAGTTTCTGCATAGTGCCTTCATAGCGCTTGCATTGGTTGTGATTTCAAGCTCGAGGAACTCGACGAGCAGAGGACCGCTACAGTCGTAGAAGGAGATCATCGTGACCGAACCGGAACTTGTGTGAGCAGTATTGGATTTCTTTGTCGGGGAAGATGTGGGATGTTTCCATTGTTGGCTTCACCGTTTGCTCTTGAGCTGTCGGGATACTGTCGTACGGAATCATCCAGTTGCACGAGAACGCCCGCCCCAACGCTGCCAACTGGAGGAAGGTTACGCTTCAGGGATTTGGTTGGGAAACATTGCAACATCCTCTGTTCAGCCCAGATCTTTCAGCGTGTGATTTTCACATTTCTGTCGGCCTGAAGAAAGACACCCATGAACGTTGGTTTCGGTCGGACGAGGAAGTGCGCATGTGGATCCGTCAGCGGCCGACAGCGTTATATGAACCAGGAACTGATCGTCTCGTCTCCCACTGGAATAACTGTCTTAACACGTGTGGAGATTTCTTTAGCATGGATCCATTGCATTGCCCCGTTGTGGCGGGTGCCCGGTTTTCATTTGACTGCCCTTCATAAATCAGAGACGTGAAGAATGAGCCTCTAGGGCAACAACGCTGATAACAATGGACAAAATTAAGTTATACGTCTGTGTTCATGCTGATGCGGTGATTGCACCACGTTAAGTAATCCGGTAATGTCTCACACAGTCAGTTTTAATGCACGTGTGACATTGCCGCGGAACGTGCGACCTTGTATTGTCATGCGAGATGCTTCGTCATGGCTAGTGAGAAAATTATCAATTCCTTCCGCGACTTGGAGTTTCTAGAGTAGAATTACTAGCTACCAAGAGCTCGACTGTAGAACATCCCTCTTCGTGAAGCTCTACTGCCCCGGCAATGTCGATAGCAGGGCATTACGTCCGTTCATATTACATGGAGATAAGCTCCAGAGATAGAGGTGATGCAAACATTGCACAAGCTTCGCGATTATTACCTCACGGCGCTTCCGGGACGGGTTTTGTACACTGCAGCATTTACTCACGGCGAAGTTACTCTGTTTATTACGCGATTATAGGATGTGCAAGTAATGTTACACAAGCACTTGTTGGCATGCGTTTGATGAGTATTCATTAAACTCTGCGCAGTTATTTACCTAATAGGTGATGTATATGTTCATGATGTGTAGTCACATGTCTCACAGACTCTTTCGAAGACCTTTACCACGGTACTTGTGTCTTCCCATGGCGGGCCTCTAATACTTCTTCCAGTCCTTGTAACCGATAACTGTCTTAGTAGTTGTACTTGAAATTCAACGTTTCAACGTCCCGCTGTGTACTAATGATTCTGTCTTTTGATTATTTCTCTTTTTTATCTGACAAGGATAAGCATGAAGGACGTCTAATTTTGGCTTTATTTCGCCCAAACAAATGATTTTATTCTTAATTTCTCAATCCTTGAATTCCTCGGTAGCAATACGCGGCCTGCAGTTCTCATTACCTTATACAAGTCCCTCCAGTTAAAATGATATAGTTAATGTTAAACCTCATCTAGTCTGCTTGAGGTACTGAAGCAGATTTATGGCTGCCCTTTTTATATTTCTTCTAAAACGGCAATGTTCTAGTGACTGAGCAAACTATCAGTCCCTCCATCCCTTGACAGTCCTCCACAGACTTCCTTCCTCTCCTATAATCTTCATCTGTACTCTAGAAACCATACAGATTGTGTAATGGATGATGCCTACTGCGCCAGGAACATATTAGATACTTCCTCTTTTGTTCGCAGATGGTGTCCGAAAAGAACGACCATCAGTATATGTCCGTCGTGTAATCCATAATTTATCTCATTTTATATCTATGATCATAACGAGGCGTATGTAGTATGAAGTTATACAGCCCTTGACTCGACTTGGAACGAATTCTCTAGGAATTTCAATAGTAAACCTTCCCATGCAGCACACCATTTCAGATTTTATTGGAAAAAAAGAGGATAAGTGCGAGTTCACCAACTTCGAGTGTTCCTTAGAAATTTAATCGTATATATATATAGACAATTATAATAACAGTAATTCCGTGTGGTACAATGGCCTGGTGCAAGTCTTTCTATTGGACACTATTTCGGCAACTTGCGTGTCCCTCACCTACGCCAGGTATACAACTGGGGAAACAGGAGCTATAGTTTAACGTGGAACCCAAACCGCGTGTTGTTTCTGGCGACCCATCACATCGTTGAGAGCTGAAGTCTACGTTAAAACGAAGGCGTAAGAATTCCTAGTCCGAGTGGTATTCTAGCCCGCTGCTTCTAGGTTCCCAGGTATGCGTTTTATCGCTAACCAACAGGCACGATTTGTATACAGATAGCCATCAATAGGTTTCGATGAGTGAGTCTGCAAATATCAAAATATGTGACAAATAGGGCCACAGCTTTTGATTGCACTGACTTGGAAGCCTAAATTTTTTTCCACCGTCAAAGGAGCCTAGGCCTTAGTGTTTTACATATTTTCAACTTGATACAGAATTTTACATATATTTCAGCTTGATACCTTTACCTGTTCCTGGAGAAAAATGCATTAACAAACGGGCGACAGACAGTCAGACACACAACAAACGGCAAAAATATATTTTTTGGTGGCATAATTACAAATTAAGAATTTTCTGATATTTTCCTTTACTTGTACGGTGAAATCGAAGCCCACCATGTTACAAACCGACGGCTCCATAACTGCGGAAATCGCATGAGAAGAGATCGGGACTGTATGGAGGATGTGTAAGGGTTTCCCAGCGAAACTTCTGCAGCGTAGTCGAAACAGCAGGCGTGCCAGCTCCGGGAAAGTCGTGACCAACTCTTTCTTTGACTGCAAGGGTCCGCAGCTCATTGACTTTCTGGAACACGGCAACACAATTAACGCACTGCGGTACGCGAACACTTTGCAAAAACTGAAGCGCGCCGTCAAGTCCAAACGTTCAGGAATGTAAGCGGACGCCATCATTCTGTTGTAGTGTAATACCCACGCACATCTTGGCAAAGTTTTTTCGAGTACGCTGCAGAATATTAGGGTGCAAGATCTTACACGTCCTCCATACAGTCCTGATCTTTCCCCATGCGATTTCCATATTTTTAAAGTCCAAAAGAGAAACATTCGCAGCCGTCAATTTGCTTCGGACGAAGAGGTGCTATCATGAATACAATCATGCCTCCGTAGGCAACCGCAAATATTTTTCCTTGTATGCATTGATGATCTTGTCTCACTATCAGATAAATTTATTAACAGTTAAGGCGATTGTTTTTTAAATAATGAACTGTTTACGTACTTTTTCAGCTTCCTCGTTTTGTCCGCAGCTCGTGGTCGTGCGGTAGCGTTCCCGCTTCCCGCGCCCGGGTTCCCGGGTTCGATTCCCGGCGGGGTCAGGGATTTTCTCTGCCTCGTGATGATTGGATGTTGTGTGATGTCCTTAGGTTAGTTAGGTTTAAGTAGTTCTAAGTTCTAGGGGACTGATGACCATAGATGTTAAGTCCCATAGTGCTCAGAACCAATTGAACCATCCTCGTTTTCATTTGACAGCACCTTACGCTTACGTTGATGTTCATTTTATAGGAGCTTTTCAAGACACTACCCATTCCACTCATCTGCTACTCCAAGTCCATTGACACCTTTGACAGCATTACAATGTCATCGACAAACCTATACTTCATTCTCAGTTTTTTCTCTTAATTTCCTTTCCAAGTCTCATCATTGATTCCTTCACTGTATGCTGAACGCAGAAATTGAATAACATGGTATTAGGCTATAACCCTGCCTCACTACCTGATAACTTCGTATCTTCTGCAAAGCTAAAACTTCTTCGTATTTTACTGGAATACAGTTATTGACGAGGACGAAAGCAGTAGAAACTAATTTCCTGTATACACGACCATTTAGTCGGAAATATGTGATCGCGACATACCTCGCTTAAATGACGTGTATGCAATAAAAGGTATAGCCAAACTTTCCACACCGCAGAGGGATAAAATGTGTTACACGAACATCGATCGAAAACGCTTAATTCCATGTTAGAGGTCATTCTCTACTTCTCTTCACAGTAACATTAATCATGATAAACACAGAAACAGAACGTACCAGCGTTACACGAAACGGTTTTTTAGGTGAAAGTTTCAAAATATTGTCCTGATTACGCTTGTTTAGAACGTACAGTAAGTTATAATTCTTAGTTTCACACCCAATGTTTGTTGTTCCAATGGAACGAAGCTACTACCCGACCACGGTATTATTGTACTTGGTCTCCCGTGGCCGTTATCGGAGCATTAAGCGCCTAGCTTCATCATGGACTTGGTTTGCGGTACAGTGCAATGGAAGTATGCTCAAATGCGGATTTGCCAAATTCCCGTTTGCTTTACAGATTAGTAGGTGGTAATGGCCGTGGCTCTTAATATTCACATCGGGAGAGATCTCCAAAATGATGGTGCCCCGACAGGAAGACGTTTGAAATACCAGTAACTGATCGCCGTCTTCGAGAACATGTGATATTTAAACCTTCTACTCGCGACAGGGGGACACGTAGAAGGTCGAGGACACCTCAACAGAAGAACGAAATTCATCGTGCTGTTGACAACCCTAGTGCCAACCTACTTTACACGAGAACCTGCTGCATCCGTGACATGTACGTGGGCAGGCACTATCACCAGCCGATTTTCCTGCACGGGTACATTTCTGTGAATTTTTAATTCAACATGTCGAGTCTCACTTTAATCCAAGTGTGCTGTTCGCAGATGAGGCTTCGCTTCAACGTGATCAGATAGGAAATTTTCACGATTAGTACGTATGAGCTGTCGAGAATCCTCTTGAAATTGCGCAGTCACGTCATCAGCAAATATTTTTTTGTCAACGTTTGAGCCGGCGTAGTTGGTGACTATTCGCTAAGGCCTCGTGTTCCCCCAACCAGGATCAACGGTAAAAATTACCTCGTTCTCTTAGAGAACACTCTGTCTCTTCTGCTACGACATGTGCTTTTACATGCACGACGAACAGTGCACTTCACGCACGACGCACTTCAGTGTTAATGTTCAAAGACTTCAAAATAACAGATTCCGTGACGGACGTATAGGTAGGGGCGGATCAGTTCTTTGGCCTCCCCCCTCTGCAAACCCAAACCCACCAGCTTTTATCCGTAGGGGCATTTGAAAGCTCTGGCAACGGAACCCTGGTACAAGATGTACAGAATGTTCGTGCCTGTACTGTGGAAGGCTGTGAAACAGTATGCAATTCTCAAGCGATCCAATGTGACACCGGGTTTATGCACGTATCCTTCCTAACGGAGGACTTACTGAACATTTTATTTAAGAGATTGTTTCATATTACCCTTGAGACGTGGGACTTAAGGCAAGATTTCGTGTGAGCGGAGCCTTACTCAGTTACCGTTGGTTGCTCAGACTTTTTTTCTTTTTAAATCATGTACACTTTCTTTGGAACCAAATGCAAATGAGGTTGACAATAAGGAACAATTATCAAATTTGACTACTAAGACACAATGTCTAATAAAAAATTCTTAAGCAAGCTGCACTCACGGCTCAAGGCCTTATTGACCAGAAATTCAAATTATTTGTTGGCTGAAGGCCCAACAGTAATAACTCAAAATTAGTTTTAAAAAAAATAATCATCACAATCTGATCAAACCAAGAGATAAGTGGGCCTCAGACAGTGCTCCAAGAACCGGCGTTGGAAAGTCGCTCATCTTCGTAAGTGATGAGACAGGCAGCCAAGAGCTGTATTCACTTAACCGGATGGAAACTCAAACTAGTGACAGTTTAAACGGTAACCAACACAACGATGGAATAATCCAGGCAAGGCGGAACCGGCGGACAGCACTGCATCTTCAGAATCCGGTGTTTAGAACATCCAGGAGCAGATGGAACCACTACGACCAAAGTAGTCCAAAAGAACAAAATATCCGAACCACAATCAAGGAGGCTTTCGAACTACACGCCCTAGCGGACAGCAGCGCTAAGGTGAGGAAAGGTACAGTGACGTGAAAATACGCTAACTTCCAGGGCAGGTAACTGATGCGTTAGCGGCCACTAGCCAGAAAAATACCGCTGGTTTAACTTCATCAATAAACACAAGCAATTCAAGAAGTGGAGGATGGCTAATTAATTTCGCCAACTCCAAACACCCCACTCTTTGCTCTTCGTCTCAGTGACCCTGCGAGCAGCAACGCACGAACAAGCGGCGTGACCTCAAAATAGTGGAGGTTTCAGGACTGGGTTAATGTTCACTCAGCTCGAACGTCCTGGGTCCCGTGGACAACGAGGTTGTGGCCCCCGCGCTGCCGGACCTCACTGCTGCTCCGTCGCAACCGTTGACGTCCTTCCAAAGATCGTACCACAGTACTAGATATCGATAAACGCTGCTGCTGCCACTCGCGGACAGACAACGCAAGTAATGTAGTGGCGCCAGTAAACACAAGAAGAAAACGAGACGCCACTATCCCTACTACACGATGCCAACCTACCAACAGCACCAACGCAAGCCGCACACGGCCCAACCCTGATACGTAATTTTCCCATGTCGAATAAACTGAACTCTAACATGGAAAATATACAAATATTCCATATCCATATAACATGTTTTCTTGCCCTACGTGTGAGGAATATCTCCTGATAATTTGATCATATCCTTTTGCTACAACCTGTATAGAATCCCTTGTAACGTCTTTAATTTTTGTGTTTTATTTCTATCTACAACTTAATAGTTTCATTCGGAACATATATAACGGCTACTGTGACTCATTGCGGCTTGACTTCGTGTCACGGACCAGGATTTTCCCCTGTAACAGACGCCGGCATCCCGGAACTGTGGCACCAGCAGCGCGCTCGCTTAGACGCCGATGTCCTGTGAGGAGCTGTCGCGTTTTTAATGACATCCGCCTTATTGACTTTACTAATTACCTGCCACTCTGCTCGTTTGACGGCACCCCTCCTTTGTAATTTCATTAACGTGGGAAGAAAGCAATTTCCTGGCCGTGAAGAATGTTTTCCAAGAAATTTCTGCAGAGTTTACGCAACTTCGTAAACCGTTTCGTCATTGGTGAAATGAATGCCTCAGACACTGGATGAAAAAGAGATGGTGTTAAGACGTTTCTCAGGTCGCTGAGAAGCGTTTCCTGCTTATTCACGAAAACGGATCATTTGTTACTGCCCAGCATACCCAGTTTGTATGAGTGAAGTCAGATATACTTGTGTCATCCAAAACAGTTTTTGATCGCAATTCTTTTTCTTGATTTAACGACCGATTTCGATAAATTAGATCACCATCAGATTCGCATGTCTCCTTAAACTACAGGGTGGCGCAAAATAGGTGTTACAAAGCTTTTATGTACTACAACGTAATAAGGGGGGAAATAGACGCCTGTTATCATATTTATGCTATAGAAGACAATCCGAATTTTAATGAAAAAGTTTCAAAGTGCTTCCCTTCTGCAGCAACGAGTGTGCAGAGTCCATAATTCCATGACGAACTCCTGATGACCACTATATTCGATTGCAGGAATTTTTCTGGAAATTGGAGTACGAAGAACCTGGAGTGTTCCAGATGCATCAAATGGTTCAAATGGCTCTGAGCACTATGGGACTTAACATCTGAGGTCATCAGTCCCCTAGAACTTAGAACTACTTAAACCTAACTATCCTAAGGACATCACACACATCCATGCCCGAGGCAGGATTCGAACCCGCGACCGTAGCGGTCGCGCGGTTCCAGACTGTAGCGCCTAGAACCGCTCGGCCACTCCGGCCGGCTCCAGATGCATCTCCGGAAATTGGAGAACGAAGAACCTGGAGTGTTCCAGATGCATCAAATGGTTCAAATGGCTCTGAGCACTATGGGACTTAACATCTGAAGTCATCAGTCCCCTAGAACTTAGAACTACTTAAACCTAACTATCCTAAGGACATCACACACATCCATGCCCGAGGCAGGATTCGAACCCGCGACCGTAGCGGTCGCGCGGTTCCAGACTGTAGCGCCTAGAACCGCTCGGCCACTCCGGCCGGCTCCAGATGCATCTCCGGAGTCTCTGTCCTTTAGATAATGCCAAAGGAAATAACCGTACAGGTTGAGATCGAAACTATAAGGGGACCATTGCACACCATGTCTAGCAGCTTGAACGTGAGGATTCACAGTACCCTGGTGGAGCCAGTCCTGTTTCGTGACGTCCCCATGGAGCTGGAAGAGTGCCTCATCACTGAAACTGATTCCTAAAGACTGTTACATTTCAGAAGCCTCAGTGATCTCATTTGCAAAGGAATATTTCTTCTGCACATCGCTGTCCTTCAAAGACTACCACAGTTGAATTCTGTAAGGGAAACGGTTAATCTTCTGTTTCATTATC
This sequence comes from Schistocerca serialis cubense, assembly GCF_023864345.2. Lineage (NCBI taxonomy): Eukaryota > Metazoa > Arthropoda > Insecta > Orthoptera > Acrididae > Schistocerca > Schistocerca serialis. The sequence continues at coordinate 357,299,971 of NC_064639.1, forward strand.
CTCAGGACAGGCAGTTGTTACATTCTGAATTGCTGTGTAGAATGTCCTCCTGACGTTGGGGACTCCACACTGAATAGGGTTCGCACTCGTTCAACATTCTCCAGGCTTCCAAGTGAAGCTGGTCGTCCTGGGTGAGCCTTCCATACGTCATTAGGGATTCGGCCTTTTCAAAACGTTTCATCAACTTAAAAAAGCAGGGAAAACATTACACAAAATCAGTATCGGATAACGCTTAAATTTTGTCATCACAATTGGATTTCTTTCAGAATTGTAATTTCAGCCCGCGCGGTTGGCCATGCGGTCTAACGCACGGCTTTCCGAGCGGGAAGGAGCGCCTGGTCACCGGCACGAGTCCGCCCGGCGGATTTGTGTCGAGGTCTGGTGAACCGGCCAGTCTGTGGATGGTTTTTAGGCGGTTTTCCATCTGCCTCGGCGAATGCGGGCTGGTTCCCTTATTCCGCCTCGGCTACACTATGTCGACGATTGCTGCGCAAACAAATTCTCCACGTACCCGTACACCACCATTACTCTCATTACCCTACCACGCAAACATAGGGGTTACACTCGTCTTGTGTGAGACGTTCCCGGGGGGGGGGGGGGGGGGGGGAGGAGGAGGGGGATCCACCGGGGGCCGAACCGCACAATAACCCTGGGTTCGGTGTGGGGCAATACAATACAATACAATACAATACAATACAATTGTAATTTCACGAAGAAGTGGTCATTCCGGATTGTGCTTTTCACCGATAAATTGTGTTGCTGAATGCGCGACTCACCAAAACAATGCGTCCAGAATTTGTGTAAAATGTCTTTACAATAAACAAACACTATGACAGTGTTCGTGCTGCCTTCTGAAATGTTGAAAAGTGAACTGGGACATCGTTTAGAAAGCTACAGAATTTTCAGGGCTACAGTACAACACTATCACAAGGAAACTCGTTTATGGCATACGATTAAAGTACAGTAGCTAGATACTTTCTAACGCCTGTTTTGCACCATCCTGCTGTAAAAAAAAGAAAAAATAATACTTTCGTGTGTCTACTTAAACTAATAAACAAAATACATAAAATTTATAGCCTAGACAGTCACAGGATGCACATACATGACAATGACCACTAATGCAGGGCCATGTGTGTTTATAATCTGCAGAGACTTGTGGTAGAACTAACGACAGAGCATAATGCTAGTACAGGCACAAGTGTTTCCGATCACACAGTTTAGTTCACGTAGTTGTACAAGGTGCTCCACAGCAGACGAACCCTGCGTGTTCCAATGTCGACCCAACGATGTCGTGAATTACTGTTGCAATGGGCGCGAAATCAAACAGTTTGAACAGTGTATCAATACAAACTTGTCGCCTAATCGGATGAAACACATTCCTTACTACATCATTCCTATGGCTGGATCGGGATTCGCCGTCATCCAAGCGACGGCTGCTCAAAACAGCGCAGTTGACGCATGCCGGTGCGGCCTAGGACATTCATCTGGCTTCCATACGACCTACCGTAATAACCGAAGGCGTCATGACAGCTGCGGACGACATTTGAGACATATGATAGTGAACTCATGCTGCCGTTCTGCCCACAAAATTCTCTTGATCTGAAACCGATGGTACACATCAAGATGTTATCGAGTGCCAGCTCTGCTCTCAAAAACCACCGGCCCATATTTTACTGGAATTACGTGACCTGTGCGTATACGTCTGATGTCACATACCTCCAAAAACATGCCGAGGACTTCTCTACGCCGCGTCACGCAGAATCGCTACAGTACTGCTCTCCAGAGGTGGACCAACACACTACGTATTAGGCAGGTAGTCATAATGTTTTGGCGCATCGGTGTGTATATGCATCTGGTTTCTCAAGGCTATAAATACCGATTTTGTAGAAATAGAGGAATATATACTCATCGAATCATTATGAAATTTTACTCACGGTTTACGAATGATCCATTGCGCTCTATCCACTTCTGAAGACGATTTCTTTCTTTGCTTGACTAAAATCCAGAGTCATTTATAAGCGGTTGGAGATAACTTTGGTGAATACGAAGTGTGTTCAAAAATTATCTGGAATTTTCATTTTTTGTAAGTAATTTCATTTATTCGTCTACATTAATGTTCTCTCCATCAAAGTAGTCTCCATTAGATGTTATATATTTTTGTCAACGCTTCTTCCAACGCCCGAAACACTTCTGGAACTAGATCTGTCGAACGGCACTTAGCTCTTTCAGTGATGCACTTCTAATCTCATCTAAGCTTGTAAAACTAGTCGTTTTCTCTTTATTTTTGGGAACGTAAAAAGTCACAAGAGGATGTATCTGGAGGCTGTGGAGGCTGGGGCATCATTACAGCGTTGTTCACGAACAAACAATGGTGTGTGAGCAAGTGCATTATCGTGCTGCAAAAGCCGTGAGTTGTTTCGCCACAAAGTCGAGCGTGTTTTGGGCCTGCTTCTCACAAACGGCGTTGAACTAGTAGGAAGTATGGCTTTCGTCTGACTTTCGAAAAGAAGTCATGATGCTCTATGCCGTTAAAAATGAAGAAAACGGTGAACAGAACCTTCAGAATCGACCGCACTTGCCCCGCGTTTTCTGGTCTTGGCGATCCAGAATGCCTCCATCCGCAACGATTGAGCCTTAGTTCCGTCGACATACCCGTACACATATTATTCGCCCCACGTTGTGAAACGTTTCAGTAGTTCTACATCGCTGTTGGCTCCATTTAGCAACTCCTGAGCAACTCCCATTATCCGCGGTTTTTCCTAGAAATTCAACACGTTCGCCTCAGATTTTGCTGTGATGCGTTTAATATCCAAATCGTTCAAAAAGATTTGATGGCATGAGCCATCTGATATGCCAACATCATAAGCAATGTCTCTGATTGTGATTTGTCGATCGTTCATTATAATTTATTTCACTTTCTCCAAGTTTTTATTGGCTGTTGATGTGCTGGGGCGTCCAGAACGTTCATCACATTCAACTTCTTCACAGCCATCGTGGAAACACTTGTACTGTTCGTAAGCCCTTGTTTTACTACTATCAGACTCACCAAAAGCAGTTTTCAACATTTCTAAATTATGTTGAATTTTATTCCATTTTTATAGCAATATTTAATTGAAATTCTCTGATCCATTTTTTGAAACAAATCAGCAATCGGCACTCGCAATCAAACACATATAACCTTCTTGACACGGACAACAAACCAAACATCCAATATCGCTACCAGCGTACAGATACGTGTCACTCATGTTACCAACACAACAATGAAAAATCGCGCGAAATTACAAAATTCCCTACAGTTTTTTAATACACCCGGTATGTTGTACATTATGGAAGTTAAAAATCCTATGCTTTACCTGATTCTTGGCTTCTGAGCTAGAATGACTGAAGCATCAGCTTTGGGAAATGGCCTTTGCCCTCAGGCATGAAAGTAATTTTTTTTGTATCATTATACATCTTGCTTTAATCATTTGTATTTGAACACAATCATCCCAAGCTGCCTCGAAAACCACAACGACTACGATAAATATTATTCCGCATTGCCGCTTGGCAAGAAGTGTAAAGAACAAAAGGCGATCTGGTAGTGTATTCGGAAGACCAAAACATCCTCCGGCACTAACAACAGTCCCTTGTACTGCTATCATAGTGCGGCAATACCCCTATGCACCACATCACAGAAGGCACCGTTAATATCTACAGTATTATCGTCCATTACATGCAGGTTTGTCAGACAGAGTGGTCCTTTCCCGCCTCCGTGTGTGCCTGGTCCTGTTACTGCACACACACACACACACACACACACACACACACAGCAAAGTGCGTGGTGTGACGATCAGCACCGGCGTCGGAGCTGCCGGAAGGTTTGTTTTGTGGCGGCTGACGACCGCCGACAGCCGGTGTCGGCAGTAAAAAGCCCTCTCGCCGCCCGAGGTTTACCTCCGAGCGCCAGAAATATTTGGAGGGTAATTAAAAGCTCCCACGGCCCTGTTTCTAACTCATCCCTTTGAACGCTCGCAAAAGAGGAACCGTCTGTTTCCGTCACTGCCTACGTGAAGGGTCTGACATTCCTGGCGAGGATTCACATACTGCCCTCAGAAGTTGCTTGCGCTAATAAGAGTAACATATCAACGAGACATAAATATTAGTTTGTGTTGGAATCCTGCGGTTTAATGCTAACAGCATCAAACTCGTGTAGATGCATGTTATTGAAAACTTGTGCTACAGAATTCTGCACATTACTTTCATCTGCAGTTAAAATATAATAATAACAACAATAATAATAATAATCGAAGCAGGCGAAATGAATTAAAATTTGTGCTGCGGCCGGGACTCGAACCAGGGTCTTCTTACTAGCTAGGCAGAAATGCTAACCATTACGATGGTAGCATTACTACACGAAGTACCTAAGCTGAGTGCCTTCCCCAACACAAACTTCACTTCATTTTTGCCTTCTCAGCTTAGGTAGCTCTTGCAGTATTATTGACTATCGTCCTGCGGTGGTGTAATCCCTAACCTCACCTGCAAGTCACACATGAAAAATAAATCAGTAGTACAGCAGATACAAGAATATGGCGACAAAATCTGGTGTCTGATATAAAGGAAGATCTTGAACTCTCTATGGATGCGTTTAGAAGGCGCCGGCACGGTAGCTCAGCGTGTTCGGTCACAGAGCCGGTTGGCCTTTGTAATAAAAAACTGAGTGGAAGGATCAACCGCCGAGCTTGTACAGGATGTCTTCTGACGTCCGCAACGACCAAACACAACGATCAATAACGAACAAAAAAAAAAGAAAAAAAAAGAAGAAGGCTGGAACTGACAAAAATAACAAGGCAGTGAAGGATTTTGCGATGTCACTGTTCGGGACTTCTCTTCTGTCCACGTAATTTACCCTGGAAGGAACACACATCAAGGATTTACTGGATGATTAATTTGGGTCTGGGAAATGATGATGAGGAACCGGGTGCAGAAGAAGAGAATGTGCATGCTGAACTGCCACCAGTTGAAGGTGACAGTGAAGGTGCTAAATTGTGCTACTGCTAAAGGCTCATTCTTCCAATGCTGTAATTTATGACTGCAATTACCTGTCACCTTATTTATGTCATTTCATTGTAGCCACTTTTGTTACTGTTTTTGTGGAATAAAAAAAAAGTGGCTAGAAAAAAAATGGTTAACATTTCTGCCTAGCAAGCAAGAAGACTCATGTTCGAGTCACGGCCGCAGCACAAATTTTAATTCATTTCGTCTGCTTCGATCATTATCGTAGATAATAAAAAGAGACTTAAATGTCTCAGGGAAACATTTAATTATAAAAATAATAATCAGCTATTTCACATCCACGGCTGAATAAAGGCCTCCTTCAGACTTCTTTGTTCATTCTGCTTTTTTTTTTTTTTAACCTCATTTTGTTCGTTTTAGTTCGTTGCATCTGCACGGGGCGGACGTCGCAAGACACCCGTTTCAGTTCGTCGTTGACCCATTAACTCAGTTTTTTTTTTTTTTTTTTTCTTACAGAGGGCAGCTAACCCTCTGACCGAACACGCTGAGCTACTGTGCCGGCGCTTTTCAACTCTCCACGTACAGTTTTATTCTGTGTGTGTTGTAATGTCATCGGTACACCTTTCACTGGTCTTTTTTCCGTCCTTTAATCTCTTTCAATTCAGAAAAGAACTTCGTTACTCCAAATAACATCCACATGTCCGGCTACAAGTCCTGCCCACCTCCATTTAACTTTCATTACTGTTGACTACGTTTTTCTTCTTCTTATCTTCTTCTGTGGCTCTACAGTTCATCACGAACTTTGACTTTTTCACCAGTTCTCCGCCAGTTTTCATGACGCAGTGATCGAGCTTTCCATTCCCTACAACCGATTTCCTGCAGGTCCTCCATGACTCCATGTAGCTATCTGGTTTTCGGCAGGCCCCATCCTCTTTGATCCCTTGGATTTTCATGTAATATCCTTTTAGTTACTCACATATCACTCCTCCTTGCCACATGCCCCACCATTATCAGTGTGGCTGATTTCACCATTCTTCTAGTAGGTCGATCTTTACAATATGTAGTGTACAGCTCGTGATTGTACCTCCTCCTCCATCTTTCTCTTTCAAAAGCTGTGCCAACAATCGTTCGGAAATACCTTTCACTTAGAGCCGTCTACCATTCCAATAATTTTAATGTTAATGACTAATTTGGAGTTACATATAAGTACTGATCTAAAAAATTTTATTTGGTGATACGAGTTAACAACCTGGAGGAAAATTGTATTTTAATGCAAAGTAGGCTCTCTTGACAGCTATGAATCTCTGTTTAATTTCGTAAGAGGTAATATTTGAGCGTGTGACTGTCGTTCGAAGATATTCAAACTGCCCAACTCTCTCAAAAGTATTGAGGATCCCTACATGCTTTTTCAGTGACCATATATTTTGTTTCCTACAGGTTGATATTGTTCAAATGCGATTAATTGCCTTCCGAGTATATCTATGTCATCAGCATAAGCGAGTATCTGTGCCTATTGCGTCTTTCACTCGAGTATATTCTTTGATCCAATTTTGGTTTTCCTGCCTCTTACAGCAATTCCCATTATGCATCTAACCATTGGTAGCTAAGGAAACCTGAGATTTTAGAATATTTTCACGTGAAAATCCCATGTTCCACAGCCTTAACGTAAAACTGGTCATATGCACCAATCGTAAACTTTTCTCGTCTGACACATTTGAGTCTTCGATTTGAATACCATGCAGAGGTTGGCAAAACACTCTAAGTCATTTTTATTTTTCCGTTGTCTACCCAACTATATGCAAACTCATCAACTGGTACCATTGACTTTTCGTTAGTTTTAAGTATTGATTATACTGTAATAAAACATGAGTTAAATTGATGAAATGCAAGTCATGGAAATTATTTGAACTACTGAAACTAGTGTTGCCAACAGTTAAAGTGTGCTCCCTACCAGTTTCAAGCGCAAACACCACTAGAAAACCACTAAAAATGCCCCTGCTTTCACAATCGCTAAAATTTCCACTAAATTTTTTAAAATTATTATGAAAGAAAACAATAAGTATATTAGTAATTAGTTTCCTTTATTATTAGGTAATAAAATATTCATAATCATTAAATGAACATACAATAAACAAATCAGCAAGCCAAGGTCAGGAACATACAAAAAGTTCTATAACAACAGCTAATTATTTAAATGAATTCGTCTTCTTCAGATGAATCATTTTTGTCTGCATCATCATCATCGTTTATTGGAATTTCGTATTCGTTGCAGCATTTTCCTTCCAACCTCAAACCACAGTGTATTCATATTATAGCTGTTAAAAGATTTAACTTCGTTCTATTCCTCTGCTTATTATTTTTTACATTCGTGCTGCTAAATAGTCTCTCAGTATCAGCATTGGAATGAGGAAGTATTAGGAGAGCAATTGCAAAAGTCGCTAATTCCTGAAATCTGGATTCCCCTTGAGCATCTTTGAAATGCAATACTTCGTTCCATTTTTTTTATTTTTATTTTGTATCTTTGGTCTCGTTTCAATTCAACAAATGAATTTGTCGTCACTGATCATCCACTCTTACTATAAATTCTGCACTTTTATTTAACTGAGGCATTATATCAATTAGATTTTCTTTGTTGTGATGAAGTGCTTGTTCAACACTTATTCTGGATTGTTTTTAATCAAAATCAGATTTTCTGGTAACCTGTTTTTTATTTCTTCAATCAGACGTACTATAAATGTTATGCAACAATTACGCAACATTTCTTCGTCTTCCCGTGGTAATCCTTTTTCTCTCATTTGAAGTAACTGCATTTCAAAGCGGAATCCCAGATAACATCTTCGATGAAGAAATCACGCATATTTTGAGTAAAAATATTAACTTTATTTGCAGGTAACGTAACTTTGCTGACAAGCATCTCTATCAGGTTGGTCGGCTCATCAAAGAGCTTGGTGTGATTTTTCTTTCAACTCGAACATTTTATTGACACTGTTGATTTCAATTAATGTTGGATGCAGAAATGAAATATACGCGTAATTAATCTCGTTCGCATACACACCGTGCAATAACTGTGCGATGTGACAAAAAAATGGCTCTGAGCACTATGGGACCCAACTGCTGAGGTCATTAGTCCCCTAGAACTTAGAACTAGTTAAACCTAACTAACCTAAGGACATCACACACATCCATGCCCGAGGCAGGATTCGAACCTGCGACCGTAGCGGTCTCGCGGTTCCAGACTGCAGCGCCAGAACCGCGCGGCCACTTCGGCCGGCTGCGATGTGACACCTTTCGCGCACTTCAGCTACGGAAAAAGCTGTTTTCAGCTCTGACCATTGCGTGTATATTCTTGATGAAGCGAATTCTATTGACAATCACCTTGTCTGGCACGCCTGAACTATTTTTAACGGTTTCAGTCCATCGTTGATGGTATTGTATAGTTCCTTATAGAGAGATTGCCTGGAAGAGGAGCGACTAAACCAATTATTTGTTTGTTCAATTAAAAACTCCAAATTTCCCTGTAAAAATTCCTTTGCAGCAGCCGAAACAGCCAGCTGCAAGGAATGGCACAAGCAACGTACTAAAATCATGAGTAGTACCTCTTCTTTCAACTTCGTAAATACTCCATTATTTACTCCAACCATGACAGAGGCATTATCTGTACCAATGCCCATTAAATTTTCTAGTCGCAAATAGAATCGTTGAAGTGTCTTCTTTAGTGTGAAGTCGTGAAATAATACCATACACTGAGAATTACAATTGTGTAGTGCACACCACGAACAACGAAAGTCGAGTTACATTTGCTGCGCATCTGACGTGACGCACCCTGCGTGAGCCAACAAGCGCCTAGTGGTTATTCGAAGCGACAATGAAGTAAGTCAGCACTCATTTTTTGAAACCGGTTGCTGCACTCTCTGCACCTGGGCAAGCTTCCTCCGCTCGTCATATGAACTATAACTAGGTGCTTCTAAATACTGATCATTCTACAGGGAATCCCCGCATGTAATGTACCTAGTGTAATTGTTCGTTTGATGACACATTGTAATGCGTCAGTGTTGTCTTCGCAGTAAAAGTTAATACTCCTGAAATCAAATGAAGTAGAAATAACATATTTCGAAACATATAAATAGCTTAGCGGTTGAGAGATCTTATTTTCAGCAACTGAAACGGAATTCTAATAAACCACTATAAAATCCACCAGCCACTACAAGGAGGCTAGAAACCACCAGTTTTAGTGGAAAATCCATTAATTTGTCAACACTAACTAAGACATGGGAACATTTACGTTTATTGAGACATCATTAATATGTATCGTAGAAGTAAGTATCCTCGGAGTAGTGAAGCAACTTAAATCACTTAATAAAAGCAAGTCTTCTGGTCCAGGCTGTATACCAGTTAGGTTCCTTTCGGAGTATGCTGATGGATTAGCTCCAGTCTTACCAATCATATACAACCGTTCGCTCGACGCAAGATTCGTACCCAAAGACTGGAAAGTTGGACAGGTCACACCAATACTCAGGAAAGGTATTAGAAGTAATCCACTAAATTACAGGCCCATATCGTTAACGTCTATAAGCAGCATGATTTTGGAACATATGTTGTATTCGAACATTATGAATTACCTCGCAGAAAACGGGCTATTGACACACAGTCAACATGGGTTTAGAAAACACCGTTCCTGTGAAACACAACTAGCTCCTTATTTACATGAAGTGTTGAGTGCTCTAGACAAGGGATTTCAGATCGATTCCGTATTTCTGGATTTCCGCAAGGCTTTTGACACTGAACACAAGCGGCTCGTAGTGAAATTGCGTGCTTATGGGATATCGTCTCAGTTAAGTGACTGGATTTGTGATTTTCTGTCAGAGAGATCACAGTTCGTATTAATTGACGGAAAGTCATCGAGTAAAACAGAATTGATTTCAGGCGTTCCCCAAGGTAGTGTTATAGGCCCTTTGCTGTTCCTTATCGATATAAACGATTTGGGAGACAATCTGAGCACCCGTCTTCGGTTGTTTGCAGATGACGCTGTGGTTTATCGAGTAATAAAGTCACCAGAAGATCAAAACAAACTGCAAAACGATTTAGAAGAAATATCGGAATGGTGCGAAAAGTGGCAGTTGACCCTAAATAACGAAAAGTGTGAGGTCATCCACATGAGTGCTAAAAGGAACTCGTTAAACTTTGGTTACACAATAAATCAGTCTAATTTAAAAGCCGTAAATTCAACTAAATACCTAGGTATTACAATTAAGAACAACTTAAATTGAAAGGAACACATAGAAAATGCTGTGGGGAGGGCTAATCAAAGACTGCGTTTTATTGGCAGGACACTTAGAAAATGTAACAGGCCTACTAAGGAGACTGCCTACACTGCGCTTGTCCGTCCTCTTTTAGAATACTGCTGCGTGGTGTGGGATCCTTACCAGATAGAACTGACGGAGTACATCGAAAAAGTTCAAAGAAAGGCAGCACGTTTTGCATTATAGCGAAATATGGGAGCGAGTGTCACAGAAATGATACAGAATTTGGGCTGGACATCCTCAAAAGAAAGGCGTTTTTCGTTGCGACGGAATCTTCTCACGAAATTCCATCACCAACTTTCTCCTCCGAATGCGAAAATATTTTGTTGACGCCGATCTACATAGGGAGGAGCGATCACCACGATAAAATAAGGTAAATTAGAGCTCGTACGGAAAGATATAGGTGTTCATTCTTTCCGCGCGCTGTACGAGATTGGAAAAAAAGAGAATTGAGAAGGTGGTTCGATGAACCCTCTGCCAGGCACTTAAATTTGATTTGCAGAGTATCCATGTAGATGTACTACTGTACACTGAGAAGCCAAAGCATGACCACCTGCTTAATTCCTTGTTTGTCGTTTGTCCGTCTTTGCAACGAAATACATCTCTGATCCCGCGTATCACGGATCCGACAGTTTGTTGGTAGGTTTGTGGAAGTACGTAGCATTAGATGTCTACGCAAACGTCATGTAACTCGCTTAAAAAATGGGCCGCTGAACTGCGAACGCAGTGACGGCGCCCGATAGCGACCCATACATAGAATTCACATCAGGCGAGTTTGGTTGCCGAGAGGTCAACGTGAGTTTCCTATGACGCCCCCCAAAACACTGTAACACGGTTTTGGCTCCGAGACATGTACAATTATACTGTTGAAAGATGACTTCGGCATCGAGGAAGACCTGAAGCATGAAGGGACACAGATGGTGTAGCTGTCAGCATGTCTTCGATTACTACCACAGGTCTCATGCAAGCGCAGGAGAATGTCTCGCATAGCATACCATTGCTTCCACCAGCCTGCGTGCATACCGGGCTGCACGTTTCGAGCCGCCGTTCATCTCGATGACGGCGATTGTTGTGATGACCATTGACCTAGTGTAACAAAAATGTAGTTCACCCGAAGAACCCCACTGATCGACGGTCGAGTCCAGATGATCTCTTGCTCACTGGAATCGTAACTGACGATGTCGTTGGATCAACATGTGAACACTTAGGTGTGGTCTCCTGCGGAGCTCCATGTTCAACAGTGTACGATGAACGATATGCTTCAAAACACTTCTGCGTGCGTCAGAATTGTGCTCTTTCGGCAGATATGCCACAGCTCACCATCTGTCCCACTTACCAGGGCAGACAAGCCTCTGAGCCCCACGTTCTGTGAAGAGTCGTGGACGTCCAATCATTTAGCGCCTAGTGCTAGTTTCACTGTCCTTCTGCCCCTTTCCGTTGACAGCCACGACAGCAGTAAGCGAACATTCGACCAGCTTCCCCGCTTCCGAGATACTCGTTCACAGTCTCTGCGTAACAACAACCTGCCGTTCGTCAAAGCCGCTTATCTTAATTGATTTCCCCATTTGCAGCGCGTATCTTCGCTAGGGCAATTCCCTGTCCGTGCCTGCTACGCTTACATGCTTTTGTTGCCGCGTCACGTTTCAGCAACTCCACCAGCCGGCATCCAACGCCGCAGTGGGCCGTGGTAATAATGTTTTGGCTGGCCAGTGTATAAAGATAAGTCTTTGTTTTACGTCTTTACCAAAAATCTCGAAAATTATTTGATCGATTTACTTCAAATTCTTACACGACTCTCTAATCCAAATTCATACTGCCATAGCCTGTATAATTTTTTAAACGAAGGTGGACAAGTTTTTTAACACCGCTGCGAGAAAGAAAATACTCTGCTCGAAAAATGTGTAGTTTCGTCTTCGTTTTCGCAGTCAGCTTCAACTGCGATAACAAGGCACGTAAACCATTAGACAGATTTTTTTTTCCTCACATACATACTCTTTTTCTTTATATATAATTTCAAGCAAAAGTTGCGTACAAAACAATGTGCTATTTTGCTATCTACCTTGCCGTCGGTACTACAGATACAAGAAAGGGGTACTTATCGTTTATGTTTAGAATACTAATGTGGAATCTAAATCGTCCGAAACTTTGTTCAAAAATGGCTCTGAGCACTATGGGACTCAACTGCTGAGGTCATTAGTCCCCTAGAACTTAGAACTAGTTAAACCTAACTAACCTAAGGACATCACAAACATCCATGCCCGAGGCAGGATTCGAACCTGCGACCGTAGCGGTCCTGCGGTTCCGGACTGCAGCGCCTTTAACCGCACGGCCACTTCGGCCGGCCCCGAAACTTTGTTATGCTGTCCATTCACACTATGCGAAATACTGTCATTGAAGCTACTGTCCTCACAGATCCAGCAGCCTTAATCGTCTCTCTCATACCCCGTATACCAACCAGTCTTCCCAAGCGATTTACCCATTCGTTTTAAGCGGCTTCAATTCGCAATGAAAGTTTCGTTTGCAGCAACAGTAAACAAGAGTCAAGGTCAGAGAGACGATTGAGAGCTGGAAGGGTGGGGGTGGGGGGTCAGAGGGTCAGGGAAGAGAGATGAGGGGAAGTAGCAGATGAACAGAAAGAGAGATAGGGGGAGGAGGTGATGCACAGAGAAAGGGAGGGGAGGACAAGGAGATGGAGGAGATGGGCAGACAGAGGGGTGGGGGAAGGAGTTTCGGATGTAAATCTGATTCCTATACATGTTTAACAATTGCATATTTTTACCAGGTTCGCCATAGTTCGAGCCACGAACGATGGTGGGTTTAGGACTGTTCTGGGCATCTACGTCATGTATACTCCGACAACCAGCGAACGTTCAGTACCGTTCTCTGCTGTGAATGTCGTAATCAATGCGAGTATTAAACGTGATCGTAGCAAATTATTCCATGATTTTTATTGCATTTGTTGCAAGTTGTTACGGCTGATGGTGGTGAGTAGCAATAAATTCTGCGCAAGCAAACGAGAGACATGATTTGCAGTATACACGCTTTCTTCAGGCGCAGAGAACTTGTATGCGCTTAACGCAACCATCACCTCGAACCAGTAACAATGCAATCCCCGTCCCTGTCTCGAGCTGCGCGAACCGCCTTCATTCATGCTGGTGGTGGTGGTAAGTTCCTATGGGGCCAAACTGCTGAGGTCATCGGTCACTAGGTTTACACACTACTTAATGTAACTTAAACTAACTTAAGCTAAGGACAACACAGACACCCATGCCGAGTGAGGACTCGAACCTCCGATGGGAGCAGCTGATCGAATCGTAGCAAGACGCTTCAGACCGCGCAGGTAACCCGCGCGACCGATCGTTCAACGATCTGAATATAGTATAAATAAAATATCAGGGCCGGATTGATAGTGTGTGGACTATAGACCCCACTCAGTAACTGGGCATACAGGGGGCGGAATGGACTCTTTCACCAGGTTAGGGTGTCAGTTTTGCACGAAGGTATGTGAGGTTCAAAATGGCTCTAAGTACTATGAGACTTAACATCTGAGGTCATCAGTCCCCTAGACTTAGAACTACGTAAACCTAACTAACCTAAGGAATCACACACATCCATGCCCGAGGCAGGATTCGAACCTGCGACCGCAGCAGTCACGCGGTTCCAGACTGTAGCACCTAGAACCGGTCGGCCACCCCGGCCGGCGTATGTGAGGCAGATGAGGGGTCGAAACGAGGCGTCGAACAGTTGTCGATGTTGGAGTGGCCTCGAGTTGACAGGTGACATATTTCATCTTCCGTATTCTGCGGATTTTCGGCGCTGCCACGGCCGGCCTAACTCGATCCTTCTTCCGCGCAGGCTGACGATCACCCACGTACCGCACTCAGTGGCGGTCGCAGTATTGATTAGTGCAATAACTGCTATTATACCAGTAGCGATAACAGCATCCTCATAGTAAAGACGATGCTTTGAAGCATTCATAGTCGGATATCACTTGACAATGGCATTACAGATAAAAATCGCGTTCTTAGTGGTGGTGGTGGTGGTTAGTGTTTAACGTCCCGTCGACAACGAGGTCATTAGAGACGGAGCGCAAGCTCGGGTTAGGGAAGGTTTGGGAAGGAAATCGGCCGTGCCCTTTCAAAGGAACCATCCCGGCATTTGCCTGAAACGATTTAGGGAAATCACGGAAAACCTAAATCAGGATGGCTGGAGACGGGATTGAACCGTCGTCCTCCCGAATGCGAGTCCAGTGTGCTAACCACTGCGCCACCTCGCTCGGTACGTTCTTAGTGTATAAGTATATTTCATAACAGTAAAAAAAGTTGCTCCTTCTAAGAAATTGCAAGCCTGTGAATGCCAGCAAACAGAAACTAATGAGCTTTACACTAAGAAACTGCTAAGAGTTTTCAGTGCCCCTAGAAATAAGCGATGGAGAACTACGTAGCAATCACTGCGGAGGGGCAACAGACGCCACTTGTGCCCTATTCCTGGAGGCGCTAGTATGATAAAGAGAGCACGGGGCGGCAGTAAAAACTGGAGTAGAGTAAGGCTGCGGGCCACGTGCAAGGTGGTGACGTCACAGGGTAGTGAGTAACCGCGCAGGCGCAGCGCTGCCGACCTTGGTGCAGGCCGCACCTCCGCCAGGCCAGCCGTGGCAAGGACGCGCCGCCCACGCCGGCACGCGGAGTCACCGACCGCTCGGGAGTCACCTCACAGGTATATGGGTACTGCTCGTGGCGTGAGAAGGTGCCGCAGCCCGCCTCCTCTACCAAGGTCAAGCACAATTCTAACCTGCGAAGCTAGAAAAGCTAAACTTTCAGTCGACGTCGAAATCATCGGCGTTATCCTTCCTGCCTTCCTTAAATGCAGACAAAAACTTGGGATAGGGCTCTACCCAGAGAGTGGCGTGGTAGGCCCCTCCAAAGCACAGGTATAGCGGGAGGTCAAAATCTAAACGAAGCGGTAACTAAAAAGGAAGTTAGTTTAGGAATTAATTGGGGAAGGTACGTGAGCTCTCGTAACTCTCGCGTTCGTATCTTCTGTGTTGGAAAAAAGCCTTTCCCTGGGCCTGCGATTGTAAACACACGTCATCTCTACAGTGTCAGTTCGTCCAAATGGCATAAAAAAAGCACTACCAAACGGACACCAGTCACTATCATTGTGATCTCGCTTCACATAGCTGTCGCTTATACACTCGCTTACGTTTAAAAGTGGAATTCATGCTGCTACTTGGCTACGGAATTGTACTATCTCAAAGGCCGGCGAGCAGTTGCTGAAGCAAATATACTGTTTGACCGCAAGCTTCAGATTTTTACCGAGCACAAATAATAATTTAAGATAAGCAAATGTTCCTTTATCGTACATCATACTAAAACCAATGTACACGATCCGCCGTAAACAATAAAAAAAAAGGTTCAAATGGCTCTGAGCACTATGGAACTTAACATCTGAGGTCATCAGTCCCCTAGAACTTAGAACTACTTAAACCTAACTAACCTAAGGACATCACACACATCCATGCCCGAGGTAGGATTCGAACCTGCGACCGTAGCAGTCGCGCGGTTAATCACTGAAGCGCCTAGAACCGCTCGGCTACCGCCACCGGCCGTAAACAATAAGACATACATTTAGTTTTACAATCAATTTTTTTAGAAACATTTTAATTTACGATAATGATGTACTTCATTTGAGAAGCGCAATATTTTCACCAATGTGTCTCATTTAAGTGATATGTAACAGTAATAGTTATTTTCTATTAATGTAGTTACACGATTTGTCTAAATCTCTGTGTGGAAAAAATGCGGAAAGGTAGTATTATGTGAAAGGGTGGGAGCGGGGAAGGCATCGACGGCTGCTATCACATTCTAACCAACCTAGACCTCGCCCTAAGATGCAGAATCAATCTGTCATCACGATCAGATCAACCAGGATTTTTGTTTTCACATTCGTTGGCTTCGCCAACTCACAACCAAGCTGTCACACTCCAGCCTGACGAGGACCTCGGACTAACCTGCAGGTTAGTCTGTCACCGCTACCGCATTTTTTGCTTTCTTATTCGTTGGCTTCGCGAATTCTCAACCAAAATGACGCATTACAACCTAACCTAGGCCTCAAATTAAGCTACAGACCAGTCTGTTGTCAGAACCAGGATTTATGATTTCACATTCCTTGGCTTCCCAAACTCACAACCAAACTGTTGTATTTCTAACTGACCTAGTCCACCCCCGGTAGCTGAGTGGTCACCGCGACAGAATTATGGGCCCGGGTTCGATTCTCGGATGGGTCGGGGATTTTCTCCGCTCAGGGACTGGGTGTTGTGTTGTCCTAATCATCATCATTTCAACCCCATCGACGCGCAAGTCGCCGAAGTGGCGTCAAATCGAAAGACAACCGGCGAACGGTCTACCCGACGGGAGGCCCTAGTCACACGACCTGGCCTAGAGTCCTAGACCTCAGTCCGAACTAAATATCAGTCAGTCACCACAACGAAATTTTTCCCATTCTCATTCGTTGTCTTCCCCAATTCACAACCAAACTGTCGATTTCCAATAAGTACTCCACCGGAAGCTTGACAAAAATCCGACAGTTATCGATAGTTATCGTCCCATACTTATTGCGATTCTACGTGGAGTTCCTGTACTTACTGTATGCGGTGTCGCAATTACTGTCATTTGTTAGTAGGGGAGTCACAAAAATGGAGTCATTCGCTGGAGGCGAATGGTGCAATGCCAGATCAATACGCTGCTTACGGTTAGTCCATCGGTGCGACTGTAGAAAATCACGCATCACGTTTCTAACTGATATGTTACTACCGAAACAGACAACTCAAAAGCGTTTTGTTGCTGTATTGTCCCATCTCGACTCGATGAACATTGAGTAATGAACGAGATAAAAGTGAGCTGGCGACCTAGCTGCAACAGGGAGACCCCTACGGCAAGCACATCCTCTGCCTTCTTATGGGCAGCGCCAAGGAAAATTTTCATTTCTATACGCAATGTAAAAACCGCCCCAAGATTCTTTATTCATTTATGTAGACAACTCTGTCGTTAGACGCTACAGTGACGGAGTCGTCTACCGTCTGGAGTCCAAGCAGCTAAAGAACCACTAAAAACTATGAGGTCGGTACACTACCTTAAAGCTCCACGCCGGTTATGGATACGTGCGGGAGACGCAGATTCATTGCTTATTATACAGGGTGTATCTGAAATGAATGTACAAAATGAGAGGGCTGGTATAGTGGGTCATAACAAGCGTATTTCACACAGCAACCCACGTCCGCATCCCTTGCGTGCGGCGCTAGGCGTCGTTGAATAACAACGGGCGCCGCGAAAAGGATTGGCACACAACATCCAATACGAGTCGTCATGGTAGCAGGTCTTCAGGGAACCGATATCAGTGTATTTGTGACACCAAGGTAAAAGAGACGTCGGATTGAAGTTTTATGACATTTGTTTGCAAGCGCTGTAGTCGACATAGTTGCAGATATTCGAGGAGGGACAACACCACGGATTTTCCTCCCCTTACTGAGACGTGAACGCGTTGCTTTTGTCTGTGCAAAGGCCTATTTGATAGAGGACTCCACCTGTACACACTGCGGAGTCTAGTTCGCCCTGCGTCATTCAGTCATCAAACCGGACAGGTTTCGAATGTGAAACGTGTGAAACAATTCATGACTTTTGCACCACGGTACCACATTTTCGCCAAATATGGCTCCATGTTTCTGTTTCCAGAAATAAAAAAATCCTTACAGGACCGTCGTTTTGCAACCATACAGGAGATAAAAAGCGCGTCGCTGGAAGAGCTAAGTGCAGTCCAAAACATCGAGTTTCAGAAGTGTTTCGGGGATTCGAAGAAGCACTGGCATGAGTATACAATATCTGACTCGGGCTACTTTGAAGGAGACGAAAAAATTAAATTACTTCCAGAAAATGAAAATTCCCAATGCGTTTTGAACATACCTCGTATGTAGATGAAATTTTACTTCAATCTCTAGGAAAATTCGTAATCGTCTCCCAATAAACGAAAAGAATTTTAAAAAGATTTTGCATTTGGGGTGCTGTGAATAACGATCAACACAAATTCCTTTTTCCTATTTCGTCAGAATCTGAATAAGATTCTTCCACCTTCCTGAGATGTACAGTGGAATATTACATTATTACTTATTGATTTTTTCGAGTCACAAAGCCAAGTGAAGTGGTGATCCGTCCATTTGTCCAGATTTTGATTTTTCCGCCGTTTTCCCAAAACAGGGGTACACAGATCGTGGCTCGTGGGTCACATGCGGCCAGTTATTGATTTCCTGTCTGCCTGCCACTTGCTATACATTCTTTGTAATTTTATGATATTGATGTTTCATTCCCTTCCGGAAATAAGATGGTGGATCCTCGTGGAACTTCATTTTTTCGAGCCACTCCAGTCTAGCATGGACTGGAGCAGGGGACTCCAAATGGGAAAAAATAATTTATCTCACAGCACGTTATTTTTGAACTTGTGCACTTGCACAGCAGTGCTGAATCGGTACTTAGCACCAGAAACTGCAGTACCATCACAAACTTGGCGAAACCATTTGTCAGATTGCACTACACGTACCGAAAATGCGGTTTCGAATACAAGGCAGTTTGCTTTTATGTTAGAATGCTGTCATTTTTTCTCCAAATATTCATCAAATAAACAGAATTACCGAAGTTTTTATTTCTTACTTGAATTTTCAGTTCGATTTCATCTCTGAGACATTATCGGAGCTGTTCTTTTCTCATTTTATCTCTGTCCCCGTCAATATACATAATGGCTGTCATTTTAACCGTTCGTTTCCGACCAGACGGGATTAAAATTCTGAGCGTAGCGGGAAGTCATAACAAACGAAGAGCGGGATTTAGACCCTCAGACGCAGACTTCACTCGCCGTAAGCGCTCGAAACAAGGGAGCCGTCGTAAAATGAATAACGTACGGCGTCGTAAAGTTCCAGTTTCCGCTGCTGCTTTGTAAGAAACGAGATCCTCTCCCTTTTATATCGGTGCTGCATCTGCTGAATAAGTTAGGAGTGCTAAGCATAATTTTAAAAATTCACACTATCCTTTCCTCTTTTCCTGCTCATTATACCGAGAAAATGCAATTATGGTGATCCTGTTCAGTATCATGGCAAGCAACTTAGTACAGTCGTCCATCGAAGATCGCACAGAAATATCGTTCATTTCTTTCAAAAATTCAGTGGACTCAAATTCCAATATTACCGATTCATTACGTCAATAGTGTTTAATTTCTTACACTACTGGCCATTAAAATTATTACACCAAGAAGAAATGCAGATTATAAACGAGAATTCATTGCACAAATATATTATACTAGAACTGACATTTTCACGCAATTTGGGAGCATAGATCCCGAGAAATCAGTACCCTGAACAACCACCTCTGGCCGTAATAACGGCCTTGATACGTCTGGGAGTTGAGTCAAACGGAGCTTGGATGGCGTGTACAGGTACAGCTGCACATGCAGCTTCAACACGATACCACAGTTCATCAAGAGTAGTGACTGGCGTTTTGTGACGAGCCAGTTGCTCGGCCATCATTGACGAGACGTTTTCAGTTGGTGACAGATCTGGAGAATGTGCTGGCTAGGGCAGCAGTCGAACATTTTCTGTATCGAGAAAGGTCCGTACAGGACCTGCAACATGCGCTCGTGCATTATCCTGCTGAAATGTAGGGTTTCTCAGGGATCGAATGAAGGGTAGAGCCACCGGTCGTAACACATCTAAAATGTAACGTCCACTGTTCAAAGTGTCGTCAAGGCGAACAAGAGGTGACCGAGACGTGTAACCAGTGGCACCCCATACCATCACACTGGGTGATACGCCAGTATGCCGATTACGAATACAAGCTTCCAATGTGCGTTCACCGCGATGTCGCCAAACACGGATGCGCCCATCATGATGCTGTAAACAGAACCTGGATTCATCCGAAAAAATGTCTTTTGCCATTCGTGCACCCAGGTTCGTCGTTGAGTACATCATCGCACGCGCTCCTGTCTGTGATGCAGCGTCAAGGGTAACCGCAGCCATGGTCTCCAAGCTGATAGTCCATGCTGCTGCAAACGTCGTCGAACTGTTCGTGCAGATTATTTTTGTCTTACAAACGTCCCCATCTGTTGACTCGGGGATCGAGACGTGGCTGCACGATCCGTTACAATCATGCGGATAAGATGCCTGTCATCTCGGCTGCTAGTGATACGAGGCAGTTGGGATCGAGCACGGCGTTCCGTATTACCCTCCTGAACCCACCGATTCCATATTCTGCTAAGAGTCTTTGGATCTCGACCAACGCGAGCAGCAATGTCGCGATACGATAAACCGCGATCGCGATGGGCTACAATCCGACCTTTATCAAAGTCGGAAACGTGGTGGTACGCATTTCTCCTCCTTACACGAGGCATCACAACAACGTTTCACTAGGCAACTCTGGTCAACTGCTGTTTGTGTATGGGAAATCGGTTGGAAACTTTCCTCATGTCATCACGTTATAGGTGTCGCCACCGGCACCAACCTTGTGTGAACGCTCTTGAAAAGCTAAGCATTTTCATACCACAGCATCCTCTTCCTGTCGGTTAAATTTCACGTCTGTAGCACGTCTTCTTCGTGGTGTAGCAATTTTAATGGCCAGTAATGTATGATTAAGACCTTTAATTACACAGGAACGCTGTGCCAGCTGAGCTATCATGTTGTGCCTAATGCACATCCGTAATGGAGTTCTCTAACGCATGCTAGTTGACCTGGATGAATATTAGGGAGGGCAAAAATACTAATACAATGGACGAAAGCAACTTTCGATGGTGTGGTGTGAAACTTGGACCATACACAGAAAAAACTGATAGAAACACGCACTGAGACGAACGGAAGTGATTTCCTCAAAGACAATAATTACACCGAAGTCACCGCCATTTGTGATGTTCCCCGGGCATTCCAAAGGCAAGACACGCTTCTTAATAGAGTTTGTTATCACCGCGGACGACTATGCACGCTTTGCAACGTCTTCCCATGCTAGCCACAAGGTTGGTATGGAATTCTTGTGTTCCACATTTCATTCCTCCACCAGCACGGCTGCCAACTGCTGTGTGGTCGTTGCTGCTTGTAAAAGTGCTGCAATACCTCTTCCCAATGTGTCCCACACGTGGTCGACGCAATTCAAGTATGAGTAAAGGCAGGCCATTCCATTCGCCGAGTATTCTCTCGTTGCAAGAACTCCTCCACTTGCGCTGTTCGATGCGGTCGCTCATTGTCATTCAAAAAAATCAATTCAGGCCTGAATGAACCGCTGAAAAGACGCACATGTGGAAAGAGTACAACCTCACAACAATGTTGAACGGTGAGTGTACCACGTTCAAGGATTTGGAGGTTCCGAAGTCAGTACGGAACATTATTGTTCCCCACCACAACATCACACATGGAGCACCAAAACGATCGTGTTCAACAGTGGTGGCAGGGATGGGAACACGTAATGCGCCTCGGAATATTGTCGAAAGTTGCCTCAGGTGTTATGGTGTGGGGAGGCACAACGATGCGTGGGAGTATTGACATTCAAATCTTTGAACACGGCAAATCCACCGATCAACGTTATTCTGACACCGTACTCCTCCCCAGAGTGCGTCTTTTTATGGATGAATTTGACACTGACTTCATTTTTCATGTATGACAATGCACGACCTCATCGAATAGGGCAGGTGTAGGAACACATTGCAGAGCATGCATTTCCGTCGTTGGCGAGGACACATCCCATTAAGAACGATTTCCAGCCTTTTGTAACGTCCAGGGAACTACTATGAATACCTTGACTTCAGTATAATTATTGTCTTTTAATAAAAGTGCCGTTTCTGTTGGTCACATAGCGTGCTCCTCCCAGTTACCTCCTGTTTTATACCACAACAGTTCTTCCTGTATAAAGTCCAACTTTCATTGACGTTTGCTACTTGGCGCCGGCCAGAGTGGCTTAGCGGTTCTAGGCACTACAGTCTGGAACCGCGCGACCGCTACGGTCGCAGGTTCAAATCCTACCTCGGGCATGGATGTGTGTAATGTCCTTAGGTTAATTAGGTTTAAGTAGTTCTAAGTTCTAGGGGACTGATGACCTCAGAAGTTAAGTCCCATAGTGATCAGAGCCATTTGAACCATTTTTTGCTACTTGGCACTTATACACCATGCGAAAGCTACTTTCGTCCTTAAATTTTGCACCCCATTTTGTTGTTAATGATAGGAGAACTTGAAATAAAAATGTTTCGCAATATAATTTCAGTATCTTTGGGTGTAGTTGCACAGCATCATTTAATTTTCCTGCCTGGTCAAAGTAACAGGCATTCGGTTTAGATATCACCAATCTGTATTTTTATTGTAACTAACACAATTTTGTATCAGCCCTCTCAAAACAAAATAACGTAAGTTCGCTATGCTGAATAAATCACTTACGATGGCAACATTTTATAGTACCCATGCTTAGAATAAAGGCTCCCAGGTTGACACCGTGACCCTTCATTTTGGTAGGCATTCGATACAGCAAATCGCTGTCTCCCAGTGACGAAAATTCCGGCTTTCGGAACACCGAACAAGCTTCGTCACCGCATTATCATAGCATAACACAGATAGTCAAATATGAAAGTAGGACGGAAGAAAGAAAGATTATGGTTTAACGGACCGTCGATATCGAGGTCAGTGGAGACAGAAACGTGAAAATAGCATTGATGTTTTCTCCGGGGGCGTTGCTGGCTTATAGAAACGTTACTGTTCACGAGATGTTTAAATTACCGTCGAATGTTCCGCAAGACTAATCGTGCATGATGTTGTTGTATACTGGGAAGTCGGAATGCCGGAAAACTGTAGCGAAATATACAGGAAATTCAGGGGGCCTAAAGAAAAAAAAAGTAAAGTTCCTTGTAGATTGGAAAGCCACGTCTGACGCGCAAACATTTTTTTTTAGTCGCTGACGCATAATAGGACGACTGTAATATAAGGCATACTGCTGTTGTGAATCAGAATGAGATTATCTGTTCGCGACAGTCTCCGTAAGTAAGCTTTTCAAGAGGTAAATATCCGGATAGGTGCCTTAAATATATTACAGCGAGTGGCAGACAGACGATTCCTTTACTTCATTCGAAGTAGTTCCCGTTATATCTGTTAACTATGGAAGTTACTCCAGTGAATACTGCTAATGAAGCCAGAAGTATTTGATCCACTTAGCTGCTTCTTATCGAAATTGCCTCTGATCATCTTTTCTTTTTCTTAGAGAAATGGAAGGTCAGAATGTAGCAAGCGGCAGACAGTTGTAAGAAACATCATCTTATGCAGTAGGCAACATACGATTAAATAATTGCTCATTATCTCAGTTTGTTGGACACCATGAGTATCCCTTCTTTATGAGCCTACTTTCTATAAAAGTTATGTAGCTCAGGCAGTGGCTGAAAGTAAGTGTCCAGAGCAGCGAATAAGGCTACAAGAAGGGAATACGGCAGGCGCGTGAGAAGATGTAATTAAGGAAGCTACGGAAAGCAGCCTGTTTGTCCAGATCACTACATCCCATCTGGATAAAAGGAAACCAAGCTGTGCCTGAGATTAAACTGAGAGGAGAGAACCTAGACAGCTGTAAAGTGATCAGATAACATGTAACAAATGTGCCGTGTTTTATTCAGTAATTAAATGCCCTGTGAGGAGATGTTAACGTCACGCATAAAAATAAGAGAGGTTATTGCACGAAAATATTTTCAAGACGTGATTTACAAGAAAATGTTCCGACAGGAATGTAAATGGTTTGACATTTCCTGAAGAAGCTGAGCAATGGAACAACGAAATAAGGTGAACGTTACTGACGTTATACAAAGTCATGGCGCATAAATTATTTCTGAGCACTTATGGAATGAAAATCGTGGAAGAAGACTAATGCTTTTACTTAACGCTGTTTCCAGAAAACCGCGGTCTCGTTAGACGCGGTTGTGGTCCATGTTTTTCTTTTCAGACTAAAGGAGTGTAGTATGAAAATAAGGATATCAACCATAGTATACAAAATATACGCGAGTGATGTCCATCGGATGTTTGGAAAAAAAATATTCACACAGAACCTAAGATGGAGAAAATATAAATGTTAGACATGTCGCGCAGTCAGCTTAAAAGCTCGTGCAACCAAGTTATTGACAGCACACAGAAGAACGAGAAAGAAAATTAAGAAAATATTAAGACATCATCAGTTTTGGTTTAGGGAACGTAAAGGCACCTGAGAGACAATTCTGACGCTGCACTTGATAATACTGGAGACAAAACTTAAGATTCAAGACATCTTTATGAAATTTATCGGCTTAAAAAAAGCCTTGGGCTGCTTGTAAGGGTCCAATATGTTTAAAATACTCAGAAGAAAGATATATGCTTACTGGAAGATCGTTAATATACAGTATGAACAAGTACCCAAAGGAAACAAGAAAATGCAAAACAATGAACGAAGTCATCGATTGAAAGGAGTTCAAGAAGGGCTGCAGCCGTTTTCCTCTGATGTTCAACTTTTACGTCGAAGAAGTACTCATTCACCTGAAAGAAAAGTTTAGGTGTAGAATTAAAATTCAGGAAGAAAGGATATCGGTGATAACATTCGCTGATGACATTCCTATCCTCAGTGAGTGAGATAGCGTTACAGGTTGAAAGTAATGAACAATCTGCTAAAAACGGCAAATGGGCTTAGAATACACTGAAGTGATTGCAGTCGTGGGATGCCACCTAATATCGTGTCGGATCTCCTTTTGTCTGGCGTAGTGCCGCAACTCGACCTAGCATGGACTCACCAAGACGT
This sequence comes from Schistocerca serialis cubense, assembly GCF_023864345.2. Lineage (NCBI taxonomy): Eukaryota > Metazoa > Arthropoda > Insecta > Orthoptera > Acrididae > Schistocerca > Schistocerca serialis. Next base: position 357,325,076 of record NC_064639.1, read on the forward strand.
CCCCTGCAGAAGTTCTGAGCCGTGCTGCCTTCATAGCCGCGCGAAATTGTTGCGGTGCAGATTTTGTGCAGGTATGTGTCATATATGTTGAACGGGATTCATGTCGGGCAGTCTGAGTCTCCAAATAATTCCCTCGAATTGTCCAGAATGTTCTTCAAACCAATAGCGAACAGCTGCGGCCCGGTGACATGGTACACTGTCATCCATAAAAATTCCGTTGTTTTTTTGGGAACATGAAGTCGCTGAATGGATGCAAAAGGACTGCAAGTAGCCGAACATAAGCAATCCCAGTCAGTGATCGGTTCAGTTGGACCAGACAACCCATTCCATTCCATGTAAATACAGCGCACAGCATTATGGAGCCACCACCAGCTTGCACATTGAATTGTTGACAACTTGGGTCCATGGCCTCGTGGGATCTGCACCACACTTTACCTCTGCCAACAGTGCTTATCAAGTGAAATCGGGACTCCTTTGACCAAGCCACGGTTTTCCAGCCGTCTAAGGTCGAACCAGTATGGTCACGTTCGCAGGAGGGGCGCTGCAGGCCATGCCGTGCTGTAAGCAAAGGCACTCGCGTCGCTCGTCTGCTGCCCATGAACGTCAAATGTCGCCACATTGTCCTAATAGATATGTTCGTCGTACATCACACATTTATTTCTGCGGTTACTTCACGCAGTGTTGCTTGGCTGTTGGCACTGACTACACTACGCAAACGCCGCTGCTCTCGGTTGTTAAGTGAAGGTCGTCGGCTGCTGTGTTGTCCGTGGTGAGAAGTAACGACTGAAATGTGGTATTCTCGACACACTCTTAGCATCGTGAATCACGGAACATTGAATTCCCTAACGATCTCCGAAATCGAATGTCCCATGCGTCTAGCTCCAACTACAACCCGTGTTCCGAGTCTGTTATTTCCCGTCGTGCAGCCATAAAGACGTCGTAAATCTTTTCACATGACTCACCTGAGCACAAATGACAGGTCCGCCAATGCACTGCCCTTTTATCTTTTATACATTGTGTACACGATACTACCGACATTTCTACATGTGCGTATCACGATACTACTGCCATCTTTACGTGTGTAGAGAGTCTGTCCCATGACTTTTGTCACCACAGTTTAAACCAAAGATAGACGAAACTAATGAGGAACAGAAGAAATGAGACCATCGGTAAGCTTAGTATCATAATTTGGGACCTTGTTGTTGTTGTTGTGGTCTTCAGTCCTGAGACTGGTTTGATGCAGCTCTCCATGCTACTCTATCCTGTGCAAGCTGCTTCATCTCCCAGTACCTACTGCACCCCACATCCATCTGAATCTGCTTCGTGTATTCATCTCTTGGTTTCCCTCTACGATTTTTACACTCCACGCTGCCCCCCAGTACTAAATTGGTGATCCCTTGATGCCTCATAACATCTCTTACCAACCGATCCCTTCTTCTAGTCAAGTTGTGCCACAAACTTCTCTTCTCCCCAATCCTATTCAATACCTCCTCATTAGTTATATGATCTACCCATCTAATCTTCAGCATTCTTCTGTAGCACCACATTTCGAAAGCTTCTATTCTCTTCTTGTCCAAAATAGTTATCGTCCATGTTTCACTTCCATACATGGCTACACTCCATACAAATACTTTCACAAACGACTTCCTGACACTTAAATCTATACTCGATGTTAACAAATTTCTCTTCTTCAGAAACGCTTTCCTTGCCATTGCCAGTCTATATTTTATTTCCTCTCTACTTCGACCATCATCAGTAGTTTTGCTCCCCAAATAGCAAAACTCCTTTACTACTTTAACTGTCTCATTTCCTCATCTATTTCAATGTGGGACCTTAAAGTACACTAAATGAAGGTATTCTACTATACTGGAAGCAAAATAACACAACAGACCGCCGGCCGGGGTGGCCGAGCGGCTCTAGGCGCTACAGTCTGGAACCACGCGACCGCTACGGTCGAATCCTGCCTCGGGCATGGATGTGTGTGATGTCCTTAGGTTAGTTAGGTTTAAGTAGTTCTAAGTTATAGGGGTCTGATGACCTCAGAAGTTAAGTCCCATAGTGCTCAGAGCCATTTTTGAACACTACAGACCAAGCAGGAAGTACACTCCTGGAAATTGAAATAAGAACACCGTGAATTCATTGTCCCAGGAAGGGGAAACTTTATTGACACATTCCTGGGGTCAGATACATCACATGATCACACTGACAGAACCACAGGCACATAGACACAGGCAACAGAGTATGCACAATGTCGGCACTAGTACAGTGTATTTCCACCTTTCGCAGCAATGCAGGCTGCTATTCTCCCATGGAGACGATCGTAGAGATGCTGGATGTAGTCCTGTGGAACGGCTTGCCATGCCATTTCCACCTGGCGCCTCAGTTGGACCAGCGTTCGTGCTGGACGTGCAGACCGCGTGAGACGACGCTTCATCCAGTCCCAAACATGCTCAATGGGGGACAGATCCGGAGATCTTGCTGGCCAGGGTAGTTGACTTACACCTTCTAGAGCACGTTGGGTGGCACGGGATACATGCGGACGTACATTGTCCTGTTGGAACAGCAAGTTCCCTTGCCGGTCTAGGAATGGTAGAACGATGGGTTCGATGACGGTTTGGATGTACCGTGCACTATTCAGTGTCCCCTCGACGATCACCGGTGGTGTACGGCCAGTGTAGTAGATCGCTCCCCACACCATGATGCCGGGTGTTGGCCCTTTGTGCCTCGGTCGTATGCAGTCCTGATTGTGGCGCTCACCTGCACGGCGCCAAACACGCATACGACCATCATTGGCACCAAGGCAGAAGCGACTCTCATCGCTGAAGACGACACGTCTCCATTCGTCCCTCCATTCACGCCTGTCGCGACACCACTGGAGGCGGGCTGCACGATGTTGGGGCGTGAGCGGAAGACGGCCTAACGGTGTGCGGGGCCGTAGCCCAGCTTCATGGAGACGGTTGCGAATGGTCCTCGCCGATACCCCAGGAGCAACAGTGTCCCTAATTTGCTGGGAAGTGGCGGTGCGGTCCCCTACGGCACTGCGTAAGATCCTACGGTCTTGGCGTGCATCCGTGCGTCGCTGCGGTCCGGTCCCAGGTCGACGGGCACGTGCACTTTCCGCCGACCACTGGCGACAACATCGATTTACTGTGGAGACCTCACGCCCCACGTGTTGAGCAATTCGGCGGTACGTCCACCCGGCTTCGCGCATGCCCACTATACGCCCTCGCTCAAAGTCCGTCAACTGCACATACGGTTCACGTCCACGCTGTCGCGGCATGCTACCAGTGTTAAAGACTGCGATGGAGCTCCGTATGCCATGGAAAACTGGCTGACACTGACGGCGGCGATGCACAAATGCTGCACAGCTAGCGCCATTCGACGGCCAACACCGCGGTTCCTGGTGTGTCCGCTGTGCCGTGCGTGTGTTCATTGCTTGTACAGCCCTCCCGCAGTGTCCGGAGCAAGTATGGTGGTTCTGACACACCGGTGTCAATGTGTTCTTTTTTCCATTTCCAAGAGTGTATATAAGAAGCATACTAGTACATACAAAAAAGGGCATTCCTTAATTTGAGGTAAAAGCCGGCCGGCAGAAATTATATGCTAAGAGTTTGAGATGTGGTATTTGAAAATGGATATTAAGCTGACTGATAAAAGATTAAGAGGTTTTCCGCAGAGCCAGCGAGAAAAGAAACATTTGTAAGTGAAATGTGTGCATGGCATATGTGCCCGGGAATCCCCTTCTGGGGACTTCGGTTGTTTGATGGAAGTTATTCGCCACTTGGATGACTTTCCAGTCGATGATGATGATGATGAAATTATGACGAGGACAACCCACACACCAGCCCCGAGTAGTGAAAATTCACGACCTGGCTTTAATCGAAACTAGGGTCCCTTAATCGAGAGTTAGCAATGCTAACCTCTAAGACTACGCACTACTGACGAAATTTTCGGAAAACTCTGACTAGACGAAAGGATATGACGATAGAACATTTGCTAAGACATCAGGGAACAACTTCCTTGGTACTAGAAGCATCCGTAGAGGGCAAAAACTGCAGGGAAAGAGGGAAACTGAAATATATCCAACAAATAATTTAGGACTCTGGGACTTGGTACTACTTTGAGACGAAGAGCTTGGTGCAGGATATAGAATCGTGGCCGACATCAAAGCAGATGATTAATGACCCAAACACACACAATGTTATAGAACGTTTTAGCGTGATACACAAAATTACTTGCATACAACGTAGGTAGTAAATGTCAGCAAATAAAATAATTCATAGCAGCCCAAATAATTTGTTTAACCAGAAAATCATGTAAAAATGAGAAAGCACAGTCCACCAAACATTGGATTCAAATTAATATTTGTTAAAAAAGTAGAACATCCGAAGGCATGCGATTTAAGAAAACCTGGCAAAGTGTGAGTAGGACTGGCGCACCGAGGGTTCGGTACAAATTTAATTATGTATGTGGACAGTTCATCCATTCCGGGATTTCTGAATCTCCACCATTTTTGCCTGTTATCGACATTGATACTGGCAAGATATCTGTCCCACGGATTCCAAGATTTTCGAAAACGATTTAATTTCAATGATATAAATGCGACAAAGTCATGCTGGAGGCAGACGACCATTATTACAATAATCAGTAGTTTTCCGTTAAGGCTGACTGGCAATGGTAAAAGTCAGACATCAGGCAAGGAATGACCTTATTGCCCATATGACGCGTCAGGGAATTTACTCATCATCAGGTGACCAGGAGCGACTACTGCACGCAGATATGACGTTTTCACATACACCTTTAAACGCCATATCTACTTGCAGTATTCGCTCCTGGATATATGATGATGTATACATTTCGAAACGCGTCATGTGAGCAATAAAATCATTCCTTGTCTGATGTTTGACTGTTACTATTGCGACCCAGTCAGCCTGTATACAGAACTACTGACTGCTTTAGTTTCGAGTTTGACGTAGGATAACAATTGACAAAATGTTTCGTGTGGTATAATTACAAACTTGCAGTTTTCGGAGTGTTTTTCCTTTGGTTGTACTGTAAAACCCCGCATGCTGCCAAATTTTATGATTCTAATCCAACTGGAAGTAGCCTACGGGTTTTGATGGGTGAGTTTGCGAATGTAAAAATTTGTGACGTAAATGGCCGTATCTTTTGATTGCACTGACTGAAGAGCTTGGCTCTTTTGCACCGCCGTGGGAACATAGGCCTCTGTATATGACATAAATTTGAACCTGATATTCTACCCGTTCCTGAGAAAAAGGGTTTTTAACAGTCGGATAGACAAACAGACAGACAACTAAGTGATCCTGTAAGGGTTCCCTTTCTACCGATTGAGATATGGAACCCTAAAAACTATCCTTACTACAGTCTAACGAAGGAGCATAATTAATTGTGGCCAGGAACGAAGTGACAATAGTTATACGCTGTTTCATCTACCTCTTGAAGAGCAAGGCGGACATTATACCCAACACGATAATTTCTGGTGTTTGATCCTCCCAAAAACGAGCTACTGCTAGAGATGCGTGTACGAGCCTGAGAGACGCTGTGATAGCCGGCGGAGACATCCGCAAAAGACTGGATAAGCTCGACAGCCGAAGTATCTGCACAAATAAACTCTGAGCCCAAATAAATTTATCAGTCAGTTTTAAATTGTTCGTGAAGACTTGCTTTACCTGTCATCGTAAACGTTGCCAATACACAGAAGTATAAGGATAATACATCAGATTTAAAGTATTCTCATTTTATTCTTTTTGTGGCTAGGAAAGTATCTCACGTGAACTGAGAGATTTTACTCCTTGCAATCAATGGTTACGTTAATGCAGTGAATAATCAAACAGGCACATCTGGTAATTTATAGATACAGTGCTCTCACATCATACGGAGGCACCTCTTTCCATAAGCCGTTGGATGCAGTGATCAAATACACGACCAGTTACGCAGCCTTGGTTCAACACTACTTTATCACTACCTTTAACAGAAATGTACACAGAATTAATACGTTTTCTTTACTAGGTACTTTCGGAACTGTTTAAGTTAAGAAAACACTGTGTCATAGTCGAGAGTAATGTTTTCCTTTGAAAGGCTAAAAATTAGACGTCTGACAAACCGACTGCATTACGGTTAGAAGTCTCAATTTAGCATGGTTTAACATTTGTCCAAAGTTAGCGAAACGGTCTGCTAATTTCGTTTGTCTCTGCTACAGAAAATTGGCAGCTTTAACAACGCAAAGTTTTTAATATATTTTTAATATCTTTTCATTTCGGTTTACAAACCAATGAACCAATCGCCTTTTGACGCGTAATGAAAGTACGAGCTTAAACTGGACGAAAATGCGAGTCACTATTCGTGGCGACGAACTTCCTTTACATTTTTATATCTTTGCTACGTTTGAGGGATTTACTTTTTCTGGGATAATAATCCACGATCGCAGTCAGCTTCATTTTCAATAGGTTTTTTTTCCCTACGGCTACGTCAGTTCTGTAAAGTAGACCGATGTTTCAACCGATTTGCAGTGCTCCTCCTCAGATCAGGAGAGTATTATATATCAATAGCCTCCCTTTCCATCAGCCCACCAACGGTTTCTTGACTTTAGACTGCTTACGACATCCAAAAATAGTTGGCTGTTATATGCCGACCAGGAAAGGATGTAATTTGTAGTAAGACTGCCATAGGGACTTATGAATTTCGTCACTCTGGGGAGGAACACTGCAAGTCGGTCGAAACGCCAGTTTTTATTTCATAGGAAAAGTAAGGAATGAAATTTAAGATTTAAGGTCTCGTCGACGACGAGGTCGTTAGAGGCGGAGCACAAACTCGGAGGAGGAAAGACAGGGAAGAAATTCGGTGGTGCCCTTTGAAAAAAGGCATCCCGTTCTTTTCCTTAAGTGATTTAGGGTAAATACAGACACCCTAAATCTTAATGGTTCGCCTGGGATCTGAATTTTCTCCCTCCCGCATGCGCGTCCAGTATGCTAAACGCTACGACATCTCGCTCGGTTTGTTTTTTAGATCCTGCCTAGCTTCGCAGAATGAAGTAGCAGAGTGCCCAAAGGAATTTATTCACAGAGCAAAGATTTTATCATCATTACAGTAAGCATATAATTCACGTTGTGTACACAAACTGTGCTGCCTACAATGGGTTTTCGATTATTCTGCCTGATATGATATGCTGATAGTGTTGTAAGAACCATACTTTATAAAGTTTTGCGTATTTCCTGCTCTGTCGTGTTGTTTACTGCTATATTGGATGTATTAAAACACTTGTTTTGTTCACTATCACTATTTTAACGGTCACACACGCATTTATTTTATTTTATTGGGATTTTTTTCCTTGGAAACGTAACATTTCTGTATTCAGATGATAAATTATTGTAGCAATATACCCAATAAATATGCAAATTTTATTTTTTAAGGGTAAAACAAAATAAATTGCGTATCTTCTTCTTCTTCTTCTTATGCTGTAACTCCAGGGTTAGACTTAAAACCTGTTCCAGACTCACCATCTCTTTCTCGATCTTCCTACATTTCTCTTTCCCCGTGGCTTATAATCCGCTGCTGCCGTAGTTTAGGCAGTCTTTGAAGAGGAGTACGAAGTACATGTTCCCTCCATTTTTCTTTGTCTTGGATTGCCTTTTGGGTTATTGATTGCATTCCTAATTCTTCTGTTATTACTACTTTTATAATTTATCTTCCCTAGAGCAGCCTTTCACAGCTATAAGAAATTTCATTTCTGATGCTTCTAGCTGCCGAAAACCTTTGTTTCTCAGTGTCCAACTTCCCGCTCCATACAGTAAAGTGGAAACTGCAGAGACTTCATAAAATTTCAGTTGTGTCTCGTTCCTTGTTTTGCCCTTAAATATTCTCGTTATTGCGCTACAAATACGCTAGTAAGTATTAATTTTTTCTGTATATCGATATCTTAATCATATGATGCGTCACATCCTAAATATTTGAAATGGTCTACATGTCCCATCGGTTTATTATTGAGTAATGTTTTTGTTCTTACTGGGTGAATATCTAAAAAGACCATTGTTTTAGATTTACTTACAGATATAGACAGATTGCAATTTGCGCTTTTCTCATTTCGTTTATGTAATGCCATTTGTAATTTATCTTCGCTGTCTAGCGTGATAACTTGATCATTCGCAAATAACATGGTCTTAATACGTTTAATCCTCCAAAAATTTATGCGTGATAGTCTTCTATCTCCCTTCCATTCTCTGATAATGTCATCCACTTAGATACTGAATAATGTTGGTGACGAAGCAGCACTTACACGCAACGTGATTCATTATTTGTTGCATATATTACAGTCTCTGCCTTGCATTACAGTTTTTAGCCTCTACAATTTCCTTTATTGGAATGGAATTTATTCCCTGATGTCTTAACGTAAGTCCTGTCTTCCTGGAACCACTTTAATTATTTGTTGGATATATTACAGTCTCTGCCTTGCATTGTCTTAACGTAAGTCCTGTCTTCCTGGAACCCCTTTAATTATTTGTTGGATATATTACAGTCTCTGCCTTGCATTACAGTTTTTAGCCTCTACAATTTCCTTTATTGGAATGGAATTTATTCCCTGATGTCTTAACGTATGTCCTGTCTTCCTGTCACCTCTTCTTCTTTTTAGTGTGTTCCATACTTTCTGTTTTCCCCGATTCTACGGAAATCATTCTCATTCCTTAACTTACAGCACTCCGTCTTCAGGCCACGAGTGGCCTACCGGGTCCATCCGACCGCCGTGTCATCTTCAGTCGAGGATGCCGATAGGAGGGGCGTGGGGTCAGCACACCGCTCTCCCGGTCGTTATGATGGTATTCTTGACCGAAGTCGAGTAGCTCCTCAGTTTGCATCAAGAGGCTGAGTGCACCCCGAAAAATGGCAACAGCGCAGGGCGGCCTGGGTGGTCACCCATCCAAGTGGCGACCACGCTCGAAAGCGCTTAAGTTCGGTGATCTCACGGGAACCGGTGTATCCACTGCGACAAGGCCGGTGCCCTTTAACTTATAAGCCCATCCAATTTCCAATATTCTTCTGTAGCACCATATCTCAAACGCTTCTTCAGTTCTCCCACAGTCTATGTTTCACTTCCATACATGCCCGGGTTCCCGGGTTCGATTCCCGGCGGGGTCAGGGATTTTCTCTGCCTCGTGATGGCTGGGTGTTGTGTGCTGTCCTTAGGTTAGTTAGGTTTAAGTAGTTCTAAGTTCTAGGGGACTGATGACCATAGATGTTAAGTCCCATAGTGCTCAGAGCCATTTGAACCATTTTTTTCACTTCCATACAACGCTGTGCTCCAAACGTACATTCTCACAAATTTCTTTCTCAAATTGAAGACAATGATAGTAGGAGGCTTCTTTGGCCAGGAATGCCCTCTACGGCTGTGCTAGTCCGAGTTAAGTCCTCCTAGTCCGCCGCACGTAATTTTGCTTCCAGGATAATAGAATTCCTCAGCTTGGTCTACTTTATGGTCCCCGATTTCAGTGTTAAGTTTAACGCTGTCTATTTCTGTTACTCTTCATAACTTACGTCTTTCTTTACTTTACTGTCAGTTCCTAATTTGTACTCCAAATGTATAATGTGTAGTTCAAATGGTTCAAATGGCTCTGAGCACTATGGGACTTAACTTCTGAGAACTGCTTAAACCTAACTAACCTAAGGACATCACACACATCCATGCCCGAGGCAGGATTCGAACCTGCGACCGTAGCAGTCGCGCGGTTCCGGACTGAGCGCCTTAACCGCGAGACCACCGCGGCCGGCTCATAATGTGTAGTTATTCGATTGTTTATGCTATTCGGCAAGTACCGTTATTCTTCTAACTTTCATTGAAGATAGCAATGTCAACAGCAAATCTTATCACTGATATCCTTTCACCCTGGATTTTAACTCCACTCTTCAAGCTTTCCTTCGTTTCCGCTAGTCCTTCTTCAGTTTATAGGCTGCATAGTAGGGACCCTTTTCAATCGGAGCGCTCAGTTCTTGGTGTTCCATTCTTATTATTCCCTTTTGGTTCTTGTGCATGTTGTTCGTTATCCGTCCATCCCTATAGCTTACTCCTGTTTTCCCCAGAATTTCGAACATCTTCAACCATTTAACAATGTCGAACGCTTTTTACAGGTCGGCTAATCCCTTTTTTCCTAAGCATTGTGTCCATTATCAGTCGTGACGTCGGAACTGTTTCTGTCATGTCCTTACGTTTCCCGAAAGCCAGAATGGTCGTCTCCATTCTCTTTTTCCCTGTAAAAGAGATCCATGGATGAATAAAACTTCTATAAGAAAAGAACAACGCACAAAGAAAAGATTGATCCAGCGTAACCCAAAGAGGGTGAAACGAAAGAAGAAGAAAACTTCTATAGCTTTGTTCGGTCATCATGTGACATCAGTCGACAGTACGCACGTCTCCTTGATGCGTCGTCGCCACAGCTTCCGAGCGAGTCTGCGAGGCTCCCTGACGGCTCTGTGGCCGTGAACGTGCCAGCTAGCGCGGCCACAGCCGGGAGGCGTTCACACGCCAATCCGGCTGCAATTCAGGGCGTGTCGAGCGGTCGTACGGGCTCATGCATAGTGCATCAGCCGGCGATACGGCGCTAGTCATGCTCGCTCAGGGGTACACCGGGCTGACACTTGAGGCTTCATCACCTCTGCGGTCACGAGGCGACCCGTGTGGGCGAGCCGCGGAGGCGCTAGGGTTGAGTCGCAGAAGGCGCATGCGATGACACCAAGTTGAAGGGAAGTAGATGTATCAACATGTACTTTCGCTACCGGAGCTGTGGCTTGCGTCATAATGTAAATGAGAAACCAAGGTTTCACCCATATTGCAAATGTTCTCCATCAACACATATCATACGACAAGACCACTTCCCGAAGAACTCCAGTGCACTACTGCTGCCCGCAGTTGACATAGCTCAACAGGACTGCCAGAAGTTTTCGACACGAAAACTTTACCAGCAAAGGGAGTATAGATGACGTCGGCTTCCGTAGCGGTGTATCTCTAATGCATGTGAAACAAGAACTGTGGATCCTATGTCAAAGGTTTCTGTCAAAAAAGTTACTTAAATAAAAAACGGTACTCAGCACGGCTGAGTGCCATGTGGGGAATCCGCGTTCGATCTCTGGTACTACCAGGGTTTTCCTCCGTGGGCGGCCTGGTACAGGATGCAGCCAGCCGCCGGCCGGGGTGGCCGAGCTGTTTTAGGCGCTACATTCTGGATCCGCGCGACCGCTACGGTCGCAAGTTCGAATCCTGTCTCGGGCACGGATGTGTGTGGTGTCCTTAGGTTAGTTAGGTTTAAGTAGTTCCAACTTATAGGGGACTGATGACCTCAGAAGTTAAGCCCCATAGTGCTCAGAGCCATTTGCAGCCAGCCTCATGAAGTCAACTACAGCACCGATTAGAGGCGGTTCCAAGGTCAAGAAACCTGGCAACGACCCGGTATGCGATGTGCTGAGCACGTGCACTTCCATGTCGCATCCGAAGACACCATCGGCTGAGGATGACACGGTGGTCGGTTGGCCCCGATTGGTCTGTCTAGGAACACAACGCGGAAATTTAACTGTAAGTACTGATGGTGCTGTTTTTTTGTTTTTTCCCTTTTTTTGCCGTGCTGTGTGTCAACGTATCGAATGAAGTGCAAATTTTTTTCGCATTATCGTAAGGACTAGGGGTCAGAAGAGCTACTCATAATTTTCGAGACAAATATGAAATGAGTCCCCAGTAGGTTTGCCTTTCCCTTTATTTTGTATCAATACAAAAAACTAAATACAACATTCATCTATATTACACAGTCTTGTATTCGAAGCATTACATCCAACAAAGCTTCGTACAAGCGCTTCATGGGCATTCCTACAGACGTGTGCATGCGGACGTAAAAAAATAGACAAGCGCTCGCATAGCTGCTAAACAATGGTTGCTTGTTTGAATGGGAATACAGCCGTTTGACTGTCCGTTGTTATCAAACGCAGATACGAACACTGTGTCAACAAACATACTTGAAATGTGACCTGAGTTACCATGTTCCTACTGTTGTGATCTCTGGGGCTCCGAAGTCAATTTCAGATGTTTCAAATGGCTCTGAGCACTATGGGACTTAACATCTGAGGTCATCAGTTCCCTAGAACTTTGAACTACTTGAACCTAACTAACCTAAGGACATCACACACATCCATGCCCGAGGCAGGATTCGAACCTGCGACCGTAGCAGTCGCGCGGTTCCGGACTCTAGCGCCTAGAATCGCTCGGCCACATCGGCCGGCGACGTCAATTTCGTAACGTGTCACATAATGTTACATGGTGATACGCTTATTACTGTGGCGTCATGAAAAGTAGCGCCTCCGGATTTCTTATGTGGAAGCTCTTGAAGCTTTTTAAAGAAAACAGTTTGCACATAAAAAATTCTGAGGCATTACGTTTCAGCATGTTCTCGTAAAGAAAACTGTTAACCTTCTTTTTGACAATAAGACTATTGTGACCGTTCCGTATTCGTCTTCTCTTCTTATTACAAATTTGTAGTCATACGGTATGACTGGTGTTTTCATCCAATGAAAATCAGGAAGTGACAAGTTGAGAAGGTGGGGTTGGATGGGGGGATGGAGGGGAGAGGAAAACGAATTGAAGAGGAGAGAAAGAGATGACACATACCTACGATGGTGCTGTCAACACTAGGAATTCGGCCTCTGCATAGGTAAGAAACATGAAAATCTGTCAACAAGAAAACAGTGAAAGCTTACCATCTGCAAGACAATTATTATTATTATGTGCGATTGGACCCATACGGATCACGCAAAGCTTTTCCGATTCAATTTTTTAATTCTCCAAACTTCTCTCATTCTTTCCCCATGAATTCTCTTTCTTTCCTCTGTCCATTTTGTCCCCTGTCTCTTGCAAACTTCATTCTCGGGTTGTACTTTCCAACTATTGATTTTTTTGCCTGTATACATTTTTGTTTATAACTTCTGAAAAATTTATTTGTGCATTTGCTGGATCTGTTTTGGTTTCTTTTATCCAGGGTATGGTTTTCAATTTTTCAATGTATATTAAAATTTTGTGGGAGTGTCTGGGTGTTGGGAGTCTGTGGATATGACCGTAAAATTTTAGTCTTCTTTTCCGGATGTCTGCGGCGAGGTTAGACAATTTTTCTGTAGTTTTCCGAGACTGTAACCTGTATCCATCTTCAGTTCTTTTTGGGCCAAGAATCTTTCTGATAATTTTGCGTTCCTCTTTCAGGATGCCTTCCAGGTCGCCGTTTCTATGGAGTGTGAGTGTTTCGCTGGCATATAGTGCTTCGGGCTTGATTACTGTATTGTAGTGTCGTATTTTTGAGTGAATGGAGAGACACTTTTTATTGTAGATATTGTGGGTTCTGCAAGACAATTAAAATTCTTCCTGTGTCTCAGGGTGTAAAAAGAGTATAATTCCTATAACACTCTAGGGAAGTGTCCTGTCAGAGTGTGAACTTTAAAGAAAAGAGTGGTGGTAAAATGGATTTACTGTGAGAAAACCAGTTTTTAAATCTGAGTAGCTAGCAGGATCCTATTACTTATTTCCCGTTGCTTTACGGGGTCGATTGTTGTACTGGTTTTGACAAAGTTGGTGATAGTTACTGGCCGGGTGAAATTCCTGGCGCCACCATTCCCACAGGAAGGTACCTGTGTACTCCATCTTCTACTACATGTGGAGTAAATCAGATGTTCAAGTGGGAGAACGCTTTTTAAATGTTGGCTTAGCGTGTATCTGAGGCAAGGCGTATGCGTCAGCCCAGTATTTACCTAACTGGATGAGGGACGCCGCCTAAAAACTACATCCAGACTGTCCGGTTCAACAGTCCTCGTCTTTAACCAGCGAGCTGGATTCGATGTAACACCCCACCCATCACTTATCTGGTTTTGGTGTGTGTTCACCCCAGGTAATTGACTAACAGATCAACAGAGAGTGCAAAACTGCCGCAATGTCGGACAACACAAAGAAAGTAATAAGGCCCTACGACTCCTGATTGAACTGCGGTGACAGTGTTGACATTAATTGATTCAGAATTGTTCGTTTTTAATTAAAAACGTGTCCACATTGATGTTATATTCAGCTATTGAACACCAGATGTAAATGTTGAACAAAAAATTAATTAAGAAAGATTTATTTTAACTCACAACCTTCAATCGTCACATTACATGACTCTCCTGACAGGCAGTGGTAATAAATTTCGTTTGCATGGAGTAAAGCGCAATAAGTCAAAAGTAATTCCTATCGACTGATCCAGGCGTAATGCGAAGTGCGAGAAGAATTCTACAATACACAGCCCATGAAACCCTCGTGGAAACTTTGCCGATGTGATCCAACAAATTAATCAGTGGCCAGAGCGGGTGCAATATCACCGAATTCAGTGTGGCGGCGCGGCATGGTTATGTGGACGTTGGCCGACCTCGTGGTGCTGCAAGGCTGCACTCATCTATTCACTTCTAGCCATCTTGCTCAGTACATAGCTGAATGAAAACTTTCTATCTCCAAGCTCAATCGTTCCGTTTGCCAAGTCCTAAACTGCAGAGATGCTCACTGTTTTACAGGCAAGCTGAGTAAAGAACGCCACGTTCACACTCTTGGCAAGCTGGGAACAGAAGACCACTACAGAGACTTCCCACAGTTCGCTCTTCACCTCGGTTTCCCCTCCAGCAAAATCACTTACGCCAACTGCAGCGGAAGTCGCGTTAATTATGTGTCGCTTCCCAGTGCTGACCAATGCCTGCTCTGGAAAGTGAACAAATTCCCACAAAATTTCCCTTCCTCTCAACTTCTGCTATTTAGCTCCTCCCAGGCCACCCATCAAGGTTAGCATCTGCACAAACACCAAGTTTTCCGGAATTCTGACTCCCAGGAGAGTACTTCAAATTCCTTGGTACTACGTTCCCATCGGAGGCCGGCGTATTTCATTCTGTCGCTCTTCACCTGATTTACTTCAGACTCTGCGGACCGTGAATTCAGTGTGAAGTTGCTATAGTCATGAACACACACATTTTGACCTCTGTTGACTGCTCCACCATAGCTTTGTGTGGCTTTCTCGCATGTTTCACTGAAAACGGGGCGACGGACATTTATCAACAGGCGTACGAGTTCTCCGTCTGCTTCCCAGTACACCAGCATGGGGTCAACCACTCCCCCCCCCCTTATTGTCACTCATCTTAAGGCAGCTGGAGGCCACGCCCCGTTACCGCTTTCTCAAGAGTTTGAGCCACCCTAAGCTGCCTATCGTCGCTTCCCTTTGCCACTCCCCAGCCTCGCACCGTGGTCAACTCAAATACTTCCCTGGGGTTAACTAGCCTCCAGTAAATCGATGCATTTCCATAAAGTTTTCATGTCATGTGAATTACTTTAAAACCATCACCTGACATTAATTATTCCAATACGTCCATACTATACCCTCTATAAGATGCATTGTGCCTTGTCAGAAATTTTTGTTTAGCCCTACAGTTCGCTCAACGTGAGTTAGGTGATCTTTAATGACTTCATGTAAGGGGCATAGTTCTTGCCATCTTACAGCGATTCTGGGCAGGCTCACCTCCCCGAGTTCTGGAAGCGGTGCGTTAGCACGACTGGCTGTTGGGTTAGCGAATTCTAGTACGATTATTGGCTATTTTTCACTGATGATAACAAGTTAAGAAATTATGTTGGAGGTAGAAGAATGAATCGAAGAATGTATTTTATGCTTGTATCTTATTTCTTGTAGGTTACAAACAAATTATCGGAACAAAAATAAGCGGTGTTTCAACAGGTTCAGAGGCTTGTCACGAGAATATGATGCTGAACACAGCTAGTAAGGAAAGAGCATAAATTAAGCTTCCCTTCCTTTGCAAGATGAAGTCTGTTATCAGTATTAACAGAAAGAAAGGCTACGTTTTAACGTCTCGTTGTCATTAAGGTTATTAGAGATGCAATGCATGTTCGCGTTGCCAAAGAATGGGAAGGGCAATCGGCTGGGTATTTTCAAAGGAAACATCCAGACATTTGCCTTATGGGTGCAGACATGCATGAAATACAAACACTGTTTAAAAGATGAACGATTTCCACAATTTTGAAGATACGACAATGAAATTTTGTACTGTGCTTTGCGTGACGTTAACACATTAACTGTTAAGCTCCTTGGATTATATACATTTTTCTTTTTATGAAATATAAGCCTTTTACTTCAAGAAATAATATATGTAAGTTTTTATGAGAACCTGTTCAAGAGATTTGTACAAAATTTTCTCTGTTCAGTTTCTTTGCATACAGTAAGCTTCCCTCATGAGGTTCTCTGGTTACGTCAAAAAGTAGAGTTTTAATAATTTTTAAACTACTCTTCTGTAAGTATAATATAAAATTCGTGTAAAATTCCAAGCATTTTGCCCCATTACTCAGTTTACATTCATAATTTCAAAATTTACTCTTGAGGCAACTGTTGGTGGGTTTCTTTATTGGGTTTCTAGAAATAAATGTACAAAATTTCATGATTCTAACTTTCATAGATTCTGAGAAAAAGGTACATAAGCTTTAGAACATATTATTGCCAGAAAATGCATTTTATAGTTCAAAACTATTATTTTTTCTGACGTCACCTCTTCAAAAGGCCCGAGATTTTTACTCAGGGTTCTCTATCCCTTCAAGACTTCTCTTCTGGTTTCCTTGTTTTCTGCCTCCTTTCCTTCACCAGGTCTTCAACTGACTTTTCAGCTGCAGAGAGACTACTTTAAAGCCCATTCTCTCGAAAACCTTCATCCTGTGTACGTTACCATCATCAAACATAAGAATTGCATCGTAAGTTGCAACACTGACAACTATGTTAGATAAAAATGTGGTTGTAGGGCATCGTTTCCATATAAGTGAATTTAGAGACTTATTTGGATTCTGCGTTTTTCCATACACACACTTTTTTTCCGAACCTAGGAACCTGTAAGTGGGCTTGACAATATCCAAGATCCAATTTGGAAGCCTCTCCTTGTCAATGTATGGGTTGTTATCCCTCTGAGCCTGTAGGAATTTATACCATCTAATTTGACATAGATGATGAATGGAAGTTCAGTTGTTCAGGCATTTCGGATGCCATTTTATTATTGGAACTTCGGGAATTTATTGTCCGCGAGTTCTACTAATACATAAAAAATAAACTGACATTTTCCATCGATTTCATAAAGGTCGCCCCTTAAGCGATTTAGGGAAACTACAGAAGACCTCAATCTGGATGAGCAACCAGGAATTTGAACCACCGTCCTCTTCCTTAATACGGGTCCAGTTTCTTAATCATTGGGGCTACTTCGCTTGGAAGGAGTAATGAGACAATCCACAGAAGAGCAGCGTGTCTCGTCATGGGTTCGTTTAGCAAGCATGACAGCATCACTGTTGTGCTCATCAAGTTCCAGCGGCAGTAGCTACAAGGAAGGCGTTGCGCATCACGGAGAGGTCTACTGGGGGAGCACACTCGGAGAAGAAACATGCAACATTTTGCTTCTTCCAAGATCAGCAAGTTTGTGAAGCATGCCATAGCTTATCGGTGTTATGACACTCGTTCTTCATGCTCACCGTCAGCGAATGGAACAGTAAAGGAAGAGGTTAAGAGAGGGATACTTGGTGCCTTATTCCCTTCAAATTCCGTAAGGTGGCTTGCGGAGCGTAAATGTAGACGTAGACGAATTTTACACCGAAGTTTGTCAGAAACTAATTATACCTCTTATTTGAAGCTAAATTCAGAGAAGAGACCATTCACCATGCCATGAAACGCTATTAACGCAAGCTCATTTACTAATGTTGAGTATTTTAGAAACACACTCAGTTTTAACGCATATACGAAACACCTCTTTTGTGCCTTTCCCAATATTTGACGGTTTTCAGTCCCAGCTGCAGCTATAATTCGTAAGTCGTAAGTACAACACAAATGTGTCTACCCTGGCAAATGATTCAAATGATTCTGAGCGCTATGGGACTTAACATCTGACAAGGGAACCTCCCCATCGCACTCCTCTCAGATTTAGTTATAAGTTGGCACAGTGGATAGGCCTTGAAAAACTCAACACAGATCAATCGAGAAAACAGGAAGAAGTTGTGTAGAACTATGAAAAAAATAAGCAAAATATACAAACTGAGTAGTCCAAACGCAAGATAGGCAAATCAAGGATAATGTGAGCCCAGGAGCGCCGTGGTCCCGTGGTTAGCGTGAGCAGCTGCGGAACGAGAGGTCTTCCCTCGAGTGAAAAGATTATTTTCTTTATTTTCGCAAAGTTATGATCTGTCCGTTCGTTCATTGACGTCTCTGTTCACTGTAATAAGTTTAGTGTCTGTGTTTTGCGACCGCACCGCAAAACCGTGCGATTAGTAAACGAAAGGACGTGCCTCTCCAATGGGAACCGAAAACATTTCATCGCAAGGTCATAGGTCAACCGATTCCTCCACAGGAAAACACGTCTGATATATTCTATACGCATGTGCGTCACATGACAGGAATATAGGTTGTCGGCCCACCTAACTTGTACGCTTGGCGAAGGGGTAAAAAGATTCTTCTACCTTGCCCGATTTAGGTCTTCTTGTGGATGTGATAATCACTCCCAAAAAAGTGAAGAAAACATAAGAATTTGTCACATAAACTGCAACAAATGAATGCAACAGTTTCACAGTCGCACAGTTTTCCCTGCGCTCTGTCAAAACATATGTTTTTAACGTTTTCAAATTTTTCCGCGTGTAGACCGTCAAATCCTGCATATGTCCAAACAAATCTGAAGATGTCCTGGAATTTTGGAGAGCGAAGTTGATTATGTGTGAGTGCCTGAACTTTGATAATTGTCTGAAAATAAAAAGTTAAACTTTTCACTCCAGGGAAGACTTGAACCAATAACCTCTCGTTCCGCAGCCGTTCATGCTAACCACAAGACCACGGCGCTCCTGAGAGTTCACACGATCCTTGATATTGCCTACCTTGCCCATGGACTACTCAGTTTGTATATTTTGCTTATTGTTTTCATAGTTCCACACAACTTCTTCCTGTTTTCTCGATTGATCTGTGTTCAGTTTTTCAAGGCCTATCCACTGTGACAACTTATAACTAAATCTGAGGGGGGTGATATGGGGAGGTTCCCTTGTGAGATCATCAGTCCCCTAGACTTAAAACTACTTAAAACTAACTAACCTAAAGACATCACACACATCCATGCCCGAGGCAGGATTCGAACCTGACCGTAGCAGCAGCGCGGTTCCGGACTGAAGTGCCTACAACCGCTCGGCCACATCGGCCGGCTCTACCCTCGCCAATCCAAGACGATGCTCCAACCCTCAACAGAAAGGGATGAGTTAAAAGTATGATCTGAAATGGTAATTCAGCGATAACGGTACGTTTTCGGAATTGGGTTACTACTCACAGTATTGTATACTCAGTCTCCTCTAGCAGTCTTAAATGCTTGTAACCGGAATTTTCAAACGCTCTGTAGCGCTCTTACGAATTCATTTTGGAAAACTATAATGCCTCTGACGTTATTAATGTGGATGAATGAGGAATGATGCAGACGCCTCTTCTTCTCCTGCCGAATAGTTTCTTTTTTAACAGAAAACCTAAAATATCAAAGCTTGCCTTTTCGTCAGTCAGTTCAATGTTTTCTTTCGAGTTTTTGTCCTCTTGCATCATATCCAGATTGGGATTACCTCAACGAATTTTTCGTTGAGCTTTCCTTGCATTATTTATTCTCATATATTGTCTGAACTCTGTAAATTTTTACAGTCGTTGATTGTTCTGTACGGGATGTTTAAAGAAAAGTGTTACATATTCCGACAGGAGTTATTATTGGTCAAAGCTAGAAAAAACGTTTCTATACTTGCATGTCCGGAAATCAATACCTGTTGAGATGTAGGCCGCCTTGCTTGTGACGATTAGTACTTATACATGAAGCGGGATTCGCAGGAAGCGGAACAGTAAATTAACAAAATGGTTCACATGGCTCTGAGCACTATGGGACTTAACTTCTGATGTCATCAGTCTCCTCGAACTTAGAACTACTTAAACCTAACCAACCTAAGGACATCACACACATCCATGCCCGAGGCAGGATTCGAACCTGCGACCGTAGCGGTCACGCGATTCCAGACTGTAGCGCCTAGAACCTCTCGGCCACCGCGGCCGGAAGTAAATTAACACAATGCGCAAACGTCAGCAGCTGCGCATCCTCGAGCAATCATGGAGATAAGGAATCCCGATCGTATCGATATCAGTGTACGAGCCGGAAAAGTCGGTGATAGACTCATAGAGCCCCACAATTTGCCATATAGGTTCATAGATGCTGTTTATCACCGATTTACGCACGATAACTTACCATGACTATTGGAGAATTTTACCCTTGCAGAAATACAAAATCAGCACTTTATGCACGACGGAGACCACCCCACTTTCTAGGAATCGTGCGACGGTACCTCTACGCAACGTTTGATGGGCGATGGATTGGTCGAGTATGTCAGGTAGCATGGCCTGCCCGTTCACCGGACCTGAATCCGTTGCATTTCTGGCTGTAGGGGCATTTAAAGGCCTTGATATATGCGCAACCCACCGACAATGTGCAGACGTTACAGGAGCGTGTGGTCAATGGGTGTGACGCAGTCCGAATGGAGTCGGGTGAACTTGAAAGAGTGTGTGATTGACTGCGAAGTAAGGCTAAATTAAGGATGTGTGTGGATGCGTGGTAAACACGTGCAGCACTGCCTAAGTGTCACTTCTGTGTAATAGATAGATGGGAAGGAGAGGACAGATTGACCCAGATCTCAACAGGTTCGTCTCTAAAAACAGAACGTTAAACATATATATTCCTTCCACTATCAAAAAAACAGATATAGGTTCCCTGAAATATGATTATAGGAACTTTTCTTCTAGTTTTTACCAATGCTAGGCCGGCCGGAGTGACCGAGAGGTTCTAGGCGCTACAATCTGGAACCGCGCGACCACTACAGTCGCAGGTTCGAATCCTGCCACGGGCATGGATGTGTGTGATGTCCTTAGGTTAGTTAGGTTTAAGTAGTTCTACGTTCTAGGGGACTGATGACCACAGCAGTTAAGTCCCATAGTGCTCAGAGCCATTTGAACCAATACTAGCTCCTGTAGGAATATGTGACCAAAAAACACCCTACATCTTTCTCTAAATCTCTCTCTCTTCCCCCCCCCCCCTTTCGCTCTCTCTCTCTCTCTCTCTCTCTCGCTCTCTCTCTCTCTCTCTCTCTCTCTCTCTCTCTCTCTCTCTCTCTCTCTCTCTCCCCCCACTCCCCCCCTCCCTCCCTCCCTCCTTCCCTCACGTTTTTCCTGTCAAAACGGATCTCCTGTTTCTTCATGATTTGACTGGTCTTTCCTTTTTGTTTTTGTTTTTTCCATCACGGTTGTCACATAACCTAACAGAGGTTTGTCCTGTGCGCCTTCTGTTTGCGAATCGTATGAACTTTGTACTGTGTGATTGTATTGTCTGATTGGAGACAAGCCCAGCATTTGCCTACTTGTCGTACAAAACCGCCTAAAACCACATTTACGTTGGCCGGTGTACCACCGCATGGTTTCAGTCCAAGTGTGGCCGGTTTCGGTTTGGCTGTGTCACTAGCTAGTGCTCAGTGCGTTAAACTACACTAGTAGGTGATATTTTTTTGGGTATATACCGTATGAAAAAACTTAGGAAGCAGTTTAATGCTCTTTCTCTTAGCTGCGGGAAACCATTAAGCCACAGAGAAGGTCGTTCCTTTAGTGTAGTGTGGTATACACCGCCCAAATACTCTGGATGAAAACAGGAATAAGAAAAGTTTCGCGGACTACGTTGCCTGTGCATCCCGCATGAGAGGAGAAGGCAAGAATCTCCTAGTATAATGTAGCAGTAACAGTGGTACAGAATGAAGCAGTCTTTATGCGCGTAATGAAAACTGAGGGTGTCATTATGTAAACAAGACCTCAGCTGTTGGTGTGAAGTAGCAAAGAGACAGTAAGGAGGCGCTTCAACCGTAGGACGCAGCATCATGGCTCCTCCATCTGGTGGAGCTGCGAGGATCCTGTTTCACAGCGCTGGATCCGGTGTCCGTGCCCGCGGTGCGAATAAACCTTCAGCGGGAGGGACCCCGGCATCGCGACTAAAGCGTGTGATTTCTGGCTACATGCGTGCCCGAAAGCACTGTTATCTACTTTTACAGTTTTTTTCTGTTCCATCCATATATGAACTGTTAGCTTAATTCTTTATTTAGCCGCTCTTTCTAGTCTTCACGTTTCGTATCTACTATTGCTTAACAAAAGTATTTAAAAAAAGTGTCAAATATGCCTAAAACTAGAGGAAAAGTTTCTATAATGATATATCTGGAAACCAATAATTGTTGAGATATGGGCCAATCTGTCAGCCCATTCATATCTGTGTGTTACGCTGAGGTAAACACTATAGGCAGCAGCGCTGCACGTGGTTATCATGCATCCTGACATACGCCTCAGCCCTTTTCCACAGCCGGCCAGAGTGGCCGAGCGGTTCTAGGTGCTACAGTCTGGAACCGCGCGACTGCTACGGTCGCAGGTTCGAATCGTACTTCGGGCATGGATGTGTGTGATGTCCTTAGGTTACTTAGGTTTAAGTAGTTCTAAGTTCTAGGGGACTGATGACCTCAGCAGTTGAGTCCCATAGTGCTCAGAGTTACTTGAGCCTTCTCCACAGTAAATCACACCCTCTTTCAGATAAACATGGCACCATTTGGACTGCGTCACGTCCACTGATCACGCGCTCCTGTACAGTCTGCGTGCTGTCGATGGGCAGGACATACACCATTAGCTTTAAATTTCCCTCCAGCCAGAAATGCAAAGGATTCAAGTCCGATAACGGGGAGGCCACACTACCTGACGCCTTCGACCAATTTATCATCCATAAAGCGTTGCGGTGAGGTACTGTCACACGATTCGTAGAAATCGATGGATCGCCGTGCATAAACTACAATCGTTGCCCTTTGCAGAGGCAATTCGTTGTACAGAAATCGGTGATACACAATACTCGTTAATTTGTTACGGTCACAATACATCTGAAGGTCGTCTGTTTGTGACTGAAACTGGTTGT
Organism: Schistocerca serialis cubense; assembly: GCF_023864345.2. Classification (NCBI taxonomy): domain Eukaryota; kingdom Metazoa; phylum Arthropoda; class Insecta; order Orthoptera; family Acrididae; genus Schistocerca; species Schistocerca serialis. The sequence goes on from NC_064639.1 coordinate 357,348,146, forward strand.
GTAATAAAGTGACAGTACAGTTGTATGCAAACCATGACTTTCCAAAAATAACTATTTGGAACCTGTAATTTTGAATTTTTCATTGCAATTTTCTTGCATTAGAGCTCATATTTCAGCTTAAAAAGTCATCTGAATTAAATGTCCTTGTGCAGTGCAGAACGTAATACTAAAGTTTATAGCGAATGGGCAATTAAATTCAACTATTATGTGTCACTATTAACCCTTTGTCCATTACAGTTATTATAACTGCCATTAGATGAAAGAAGTATGAGATACAGAGATAAAAGGTTGGTTATGCACTTCGTAGACCTGTCTAAAGTGGAACGGATCAGTTGTCCGGGAGTCACCGACAAGTATATCGAGCAGCATAATCGTAAATGTTTTCTTCCTTTGATAGGCGGGCTGCTATATTTGTTACCAGTAGCTTCATGTAACACGCGAGTATTGCGGAAATGCTCCGCGCACTAAAATAGTGGTTCTTGGTGGCGAGGAGACGTTCTTTTCGCGAAACAGTATTCAGAACATTTAGAAAACTGGCATTTGCGGCTGACTGCAGAACGATTCTAACGCCGTCAACGTACACTTCGTGTGAAGAACGCGAAGACAAGGGAAGAGGAATTAGAGCTCGTACGGAGGCATATAGACTGCCATTTTTCCCTCGTTGTATTTGAGAGTGGAACAGGAAAGGAAATGACTTTAAGTGATTCAAGGTACCCTCCGCCATTCACCATATCGTGACTTACGGAGTATGTACGCAGATGTAGACGCAGTTGCACAATTTGGCACTTGGCATTTTTCACACGGACAGGTCGTTGCCGGAGTTGAAAGAAGCGGTAAGTGACAAAGAGACATCCTACGACCAACTGAACAATAAATCCAGGATCTTAAGATTGATGGTTCGACATTTCGTCAACTTAGACACTGAACCACACAGTAATCTTTCATGCAGCAGATTATTGATTCTCTAAGATTTTATTCCCGTGCTGCGTACCTTGACTTCCGGCGTTGCAATGTGCATTCTGCATTGTAATTCAGTGAACAAAATTCCAGCTTACTGAATAATGAAGTAGAGTTTTTAATGGATTCAGGTCTTCCGTGTAAACAGAACTCATTATTGTTAATTCCGGGAGTTAGTCAAGAGAGCGTTATGCTACCGTTACTTTTTACAGTTTATGTTAGTCATCTAGTAGATAACGTTGGAGGCTCCGTGAGTATATTCGTGAAAGTTGGGAATATTAAAAAGCTAAAAGAATGTAGTGAAATGCTGGAAGATCTGCAGATGATCGACGATTGATACAGGGTCTGACATTCGACCATGAATGTTAATAAATGTAACGTAATGCGCACAAATAGGCGAAGAGATACATTATTGTTCTATCACGCTAGCAATTAAAAATCAGGTTTACTGTTGCAATTCCGAGAGCGTACGCTCCATCAAATGTCGAGCAACATATTACTTCCATATACGTCTCGTCAAATGATGACGATGAGAAAATCTGAGAAAGTAGACTTCATACAGTTGTTTATCGACAATAGCTCTTACCGCGTCCAATCGTGAATGGAGCAGGGAAGGTGGAAAAGATGAGAACGAAGTTTTTTGCAGCGTTATTGTTGAATAAATGCCTTACGGAGATCTTGCCGCGTCAGAGATTTCGACTACTTCCTCTCATCTACATGTATACTCTGCAAATCACGCTTAAGTACCTGGCAGAGGGTTTATCAGATCACGTTCACAATAATTCTCTATTATTCCACACTCTAATAACGCGCGGAAAAAAACGAGCACCTGTATCTTTCTGTGCGAGCTCTGATTTCCCTTATTTTATTCTGATGATCGTTTCTTCCTATGCAGGTCGGCATTAACAAAATATTTTCTCATTCGGAGGAGAAAGCTGGTGTTTCGTGAGAAGATACCGCCGCAACAAGAATCGCCTATTTTCAGTGATGTCCACCCTAAATCCTGTCTCATATCCGTGACATTCTCGTCCCTATTTTTCGGTAGTACAAAACGTGCTACTCTTCTTTGGACTTTCTCTGTGTACTCCATTAATGATATCTTGTAAGGGTTCCACATCGAGGAGTAGTATTCAAAAAGGCGACGGACAAGCGTAGCGGAGGCAGTCTCCTTAGCAGATCCGTTGCATCTTCTAAGTGTCCTGCCAATAAAGCGCAGTATTTGGTTCGCCTTCCCCACGACATTTCCTACGTGTTCCTTCCAATTTAAGTTGTTCGTAATTGTAGTTCCTAGGTATTTAATTAAATTTGTGGCCTTTAGATTTGACTAATTTATCGTGTAACCAAAGTTTAACGGATTTCTTTTAGCACTCTTGCGGATGACCTCACACTTTTCATTATATAGGGTCAGTTATCAATTTTCTAAATCGTTTTGTAATTTGTTTTGATTTTCTGATGGCATTACTAGAAGATAAATGACAGTATCATCTGCAAACAACATTAGACTGCTGCTCGGATTGTCTCCCAAATCGTTTATATTGATAAGGAGCAGCAAAGGGCCTATAACACTACCTTGTGGAATGCCACAAATGACTTCTGTTTCATTCGATGACTTTCCGGCAGTTACTATGAACTGTCACCTATCTCTCAGTCAATCACGAATCCAGTCACAAAACTGGGACGATATTCCATAAGTACGCAATTTCATTACAAGCCGCTTGTGATGCGCACCTCCGGATGTAAACATGTATTTTCGCCAACATATCAAGGGTAAGTTGAAATCACCACCACGTATGATTGTATGAGTCGGGTTCATGTTTGAAATTAGACTTAAGTTCTATCTGAACCTTTCAGCAATTGTATCATTGAAGTTGGGAGGTCGGTAAAAGGATCCAGTTATTATGTATTTTATTCCGGTTGCCAAGAGTGGTGTCTACCCAGACTAACTCACAGCAAATGTCTGCTTAATTTCTCTACAAGATAAACTACTTCTGACAGCAACAAATACTCCACCGTCAACTGTATTTAGCCAGTCCTTTCTGATCACCGTTGGGTCTTTCGCAAAAAATTCAGCTGAACTTATCTCCGGCTTTTGGAGCCCTGGTATTTTCACAATTCAGCTATGACAATTTACTGTTGTTTTGCCGATGGTTCCAAGATCCACGTTCTCCCTGTGTTCGACATACACCCTTTGAGACTGAAGCCCTTTTAGTGTTTCCCGAGACCCTATAACCTAAAAAACCGCCTAGTCCACCCCACGTACCCCCTGCTACCCTTGTAGCCGCCTTCTGCATAAGCAACTTTAGTAGGCTGAATAATTAAATTATTTATAAAATACGATGTGAATTTCCTAGCAGCTACATCGGTCAGTCAACAGAAACAATTTCAGAACGTTGTACAGAGAACCGACCCCTCATTCAACATCGCGATTTCGACAAATCTGCGGTTGCCGTAGACAATGTCATGAAGAAACATACGATTATGTTTGATAATACGGTAATATTATCCCATGCATCTGTCTCCTGGGATCCTACCATCAAAGAAGCTGTTGACATCAGTATGTGTAATAAAGCTTTGCCGACCGCTGTGGCCGAGAGGTTCTAGGCGCTTCAGTGCGGGACCGCACTGCTGCTGCGCTCGCAGGTTCGAATCCTGCCTTGGGCATGGATGTGTGTGATGTCCTTAGGTTAGTTAGGTTTAAGCAGTTCTAAGTGTTGGGATTTATGACCTCAGACGTTGAGTCCTATAGAGCCATTTGAAGATCCGTTAGTTCGTGGCGTCTCCATGACAGAACCCACCCAACTAAAGTACCTGAAAAGATGGTTGTATCGAAAGTAACGTGAACCACACACCGTAAGGTAGCCTGGTAAGTATAAAGGGGATTTTTTTCCACCGTGTACAAACTGTAGGGCTTGATCGATGAGAGGATACGGAACAAAGAAGGTCTAATGAACTTATATCCGGAAATGCATGGTTTCCATGCTAGATATCATTTATTCAACGATACATTGTTACAAAGGCTACGGTCTAACACGCGCTGTACCATACAGCCACAGTTACAGTATGCTTGGTTTCCTCCTGGAGGGTGGTACTTTCTCTCATACGTCGTGCCCTAGCGCCGCCTCTTGCCATAGTAATTGGTAATGTTGTGCACGATTAACTTCTCTTGCTGACTCACCTTGTAGTGGATATGATACAACGTTGTACACAATGGTTCCGTATTCGTTTCGGGAGCTTGCCGACATGGTCTTCACTTACGGAAAGGGGAATGGCAACGGGAGGCGGGCAGCAAGGTTTTACCAGGAAACCTATCCCCGACCACAACAGCCACAGCATTCAAGGTTTGCAACAGTATTTCGCCGTTTGTCTGAGACAGGATCGTTTCAAGAAGTGGGAAATCACGAAGGACGTACTCAAAATATTTGGACATGACACTTGGAGGAAAATGTGATAAACGTTATGGAAGGCGACCGCCGTGTCGGTATCAGGCAGTTGGCCACCAGTACAGTGTAAGCCAGACGACCGTGTGGAACATTCTTCATGACAATTTTTGCTATCCTTATCACTTACAGCGTGTGCCGGGCTTAGTAGCGACAGACTTTCCACATTGGGAACAGTATCTTGCGTGTATTAGAGAGTAGTCTCTGTAACCATGTATGATTGAAAAAAGGTCTCTAATGTGCAAACATGCATTTCCGGACATAAGTTCATTAGAGATTTTTTGTTCAGTATTCTCTCATGGATCAGCCCCTAGAGTTAGTACACAGTGGAAAAAATCACCTTGTAAATGTAGATGTAGAAACTGAATACATGTGATATGGTTATGTTGATCGGCGTTTCTCCGCCACTGGATCAAATTAGAAGCCTATGTATCGTTTTTAATAGCTTAGCTGTCACTGCTTAGTGTCTCATAACGGTCAGTCTCTCATAGAAGTGATGTAAACGCTAGAGGTCGACCACGACACATTTGGAGGGCGTTATGCTGCGTTCTGCGGAGGACGGAAAACCTCGCCAGGAGGCGGGTCAGGGTTCCAGCAAAGGGCTGTGGCGGCGCATTCCCGGCGCGTGTCGAGCGGCGGCCGGCGGTGCGCAGTTCGGAGCGCTCCTTCCCAGAACGGCCGTTTCACTTCGGCGAGGAACCAGTTTGACGCCGTACCGGCCTGTCGGGCGCGCCGCGTCGACACCATCCGCGCTCGCTTAAAAGTCGCCTCCGACCGCCAGAGGCTGCCGAGACCGACCACAACGACCAGCTGGACCCGGGCCACTCTCAAGTCGGCAAACTCGAAAAGTCACGAGAAATGCAGTGCGTGTAAACCCTTTGGGGTCAAAATTCTTCTGACAGTGCAGGGTCCAAAGCACAGAACTTCGAACGAATGTCTGTATAAATTCCGCTTTCAGTCACAAAATAATTTCATTTAAAACTTCCTGACAGGTTAAAAGTGAGTGCTGGACCAAGCTCTAACCCAGAATTTAGCCCTTCGCAGACTGTGTCCTTATCAGCTGAGTTATGCATGTCAGACTCCAATTATTTTGATCGTAATATTATTTAAGTGTAGCATTTATCACACTAAAAGTGTGTAGTACACTAAAGGTAGAACCCAAAGACACATATAGCTGCTGTTAAGAAGAGAGTAACATGAAGATGGACTCAAAGGAACCAAAATATCGTAATGCGTATTTTAAATGAAGAATGAAGGAAACATTCCGGAAACAATTCCATAGACCGGGGCTCGGCCATTCCTCCGCGATTTACTGCCTTCCAGGAGTGCTAGTCCGACAAGTTATCATGATCTTCTGTGGAGTTTGGCAGTTATGTATAATGAGTCGTCAAGCGCATGTTTCATGGTTTTTGGCAGATATTTGCAATTTCGAATCTGTAGCTGGAATCATTCCAAAGAAATACTGCCCATCACGTCTTTCTTGCGAGGCCCTGTGTCGACGAAAAGCATCGGTTTGTTTCCCGTTTCAGCGATCCCAAGTAAGTTCAGTGCGATATTCCTTTTATCGGTATGTATTAGACAGTAAAACGTCAAGAATGACTAGTACGCCAGCAGCAACCGAGCAGCGCTGTTGCATGGCGGTAGCAGTCAACGAGGGCCAGAGCGGTGCTATCGTTGCTGAAGTACTGTCTGTTCTTCTTGTTTTAGCACCGCTGTTTTTTTATATATATATATATATATATATATATATATAGGGTGGTCCATTGATCGTGACCGAAATAAGCGTCAAACGAAAAAGCTACCAAGAACGAAACTTGTCTAGCTTGAAGGGGGAAACCAGATGGCGCTATGCTTGGCCCGCTAGATGGCGTTTTTTTAAATAGGAACCCCCAGTTTTATTACATATTCGTGTAGTACGTAAAGAAATATGAATGTTTTAGTTGGACCACATTTTTCGCTTTGTGATAGATGGCGCTGTAGTAGTCACAAACGTATAACTACTTGGTATCACGTGACATTCCGCCGGTGCGGACGTTATTTGTTAAAATGGACCGTTTACCAATTGCGGAAAAGGTCGATATGGTGTTGATGTATGGCTATTGTGATCAAAATGCCCAACGGGCGTGTGCTGTCTATGCTGCCCGGAATCCTAGACGACATCATCCTAGTGTCCGGACCGTTCGCCGAATACTTACGTTATTTAAGGAAACAGGAAGTGTTCAGCCAAATGTGAAACGTTAACCACGACCTGTAACAAATGATGATGCCCAAGTAGGTGATTGAGCTGCTGTCGCTGTTAATCGGCACATCAGTAGCAGAAAAATTGCTCAAGAATCGGGAATCTCAAAAACGTCGGTGTTGAGAATGCTACATCAACATCGATTGCACCCGTACCATATTTCTATGCACCAGGAATTGCATGACGACTACTTTGAACGTCGTGTGCAGTTCTACCACTGGGCACAAGAGGAATTACGGGACGATGACATATTTTTGCACGCGTTCTGTTTAGCGAAGAAGTGTGATTCACCAACAGCGGTAACGTAAACCGGCATAATATGCACTATTGGGTAACGGAAAATCCACGATGGCTGCGACAAGTGGAACATCAGCGACCTTGGCGGGTTAATGTATGGTGCGGCATAAAGGGAGGAAGGACAATTGGCCCCCATTTTATCGATGGCAATCTAAATGGTGCAATGTATGCTGATTTCTTACGTAATGTTCTACCGATGTTACTACAAGATGTTTCACTGCATGACAGAATGGCGATGTACTTCCAACATGATGGATATCCGGCACATAGCTCTCGTGCGGTTCAAGCCGTATTGAATAGCATATTTCATGACAGGTGGATTAGTCGTCGAAGCACCGTACCATGGCCCGCACGTTCACCGAATCTGACGTCCCCGGATTTCTTTCTGTGAGGAAAGTTGAAAGATATTTGCTATCGTGATCCACCTACGACGCCTGACAACATGCGTCAGCGCATTGTCAATGCATGTGCGAACATTACGGAAGGCGAGCTATTCGCTGTTGACAGCAATGTCGTTACACGTATTGCCAAATGAACTGAGGTTGACGGAAATCATTTTGAGCATTTATTGCATTAATTTGGTATTTGCAGGTAATCACGCTGTAACAGCAAGCGTTCTCAGAAGTGTTCAGTTCACAAAGGTGCATGTATCACATTGGAACAAGCGAAGTAAAATGTTCAAATGTACCTACGTTCTGCATTTTAATTTAAAAAACCTACCTATTACCAACTGTTCATCTAAAATTGTGAGCCATATGTTTGTAACTATTACAGCGCCATCTGTCACAAAGTGAAAAAAGAGGTCCAACTAAAACATTCATATTTCTTTACGTACTACACGAATATGTAATTAAAAATGGGGTTTCCTATTTTTAAAAAAGCCAACCACAGCGCCATCTGGTTTCCCCCTTCAAGCTAGACAAGTTTCGTTCTTTGTAGTTTTTTCGTTTGACGCTTATTTCGTGAGATATTTGGCCCGGTCACGATCACTGGACCACACTGTATATAGATAAAACAAGTATCGCAGTAGACTAAACTGGGACCTCTTTATCGAATGGGCGCGCAAAATTCAGTTTTGAAATAATTTTGTTTGTAACGGGGAAAAGCTGACACTTCCCGCCGTCACTGGACATCGCATGAAAGACCTAACGAGCAGTATTCCTTTGGGCTGATCGCTGCTACACACTGCAGAAACGGCATTGCGCCACGTGACGACTCTTACGAGGGACACGCAGTGTGTACGCATGTGTATTTCTTTTAACATAACAATGTGTGGCTTATGGAAAACCTGCGATATAGAAGGAATTATAGGTCATGTTACCAGATACACGGATGATCCAAAACATTATCACCACTGCTGTGGGCACGTGACGTAGTAAGTAATGGATACATTCCCAAGAGGAATGGTCAACATTTAGGACATCACGGAACGATCACTCGAATCGAAAAAGTCTGGTAAACATGGGCTCTAAAAGGAGTACATTAAGAGCTATGGGTACTTCTTTATCATCGATACTGTGAAACAAATCTCTTCAACTGTAATACCTTCGCTTTCCATATTTTGGGAGGAGGTAGTATGAACGAAAACAAGAAAAAGTGGACAGTAAACATGAGCGCATACCGTAAGACCTATGAGCACTTGTTTATCATGCTACTTTGAAACATACCTCTTCTGCTGTATAAGTGCTGATAGTTCCTAACGTATGCTTTTTAGATATCATGTTTACTGGACTGTTTTTGCTTCGCGTGATCGTTCCAGTCATATCCCTTGAGTATTGACAATTTCTCCTGGGATACCACGCTTAAGCAGAGCAGAGACAAATTGCGAATCATTCTGCCGACTATATGGGCCGCAAACAGGGAGAGCCTCTGATATACGCGACTTTGACGACAAAAGGCTGATTGTTATGAGCCGGCACATGGGGACGAGCATCTCGGACGCTGCAACGTTGGCCAACTGTTCGCGTGCTGCTGGCATCAGCATATATGGAAAAAGTGCCAGTGATACTGTGAGTTGGTGGCCTTCTATTGAACTCAAACAGAAGATTATGTCGGAAATGTTCAGAATTGTTCACTTCGCACTTTCTAGCGTCCTCAGCTTCACTCAGTATCTCCAAATGGCGGTGTGTAAACTCATATGGCAACAGTGAACTACAAATAAAAATGACAATCGAAAAATAAACCCATAGCGACCGGAATACCAACATGTAAAACAAAAACACTACTATCTTGTGCACAAGCCTAATATTTATTGTAATTTGTATCTAATAAATGCTACAAAACCTTAAAAACCATATATTTATTTTGAAACACCCTGTATATGTCGAAAGAAGTACTACGTTCTTGGGTTTGCCTCAGAGCACGAGTTATCTGAATATAAAATAGTGGGACTCCTTGTGACTAGTAGTGATTTTTTGTGGCTTCTCTCCTTGAATATCACTGAGTATTCCCGCGGCCCGCTCACGATTACTGAACAAACGCCTGACGAAACTCGGAACGCAGTTCTTCCTTGTTCCTTTTACTGCCTCCAGTGCTAATCAGAGACTAAAAGGCTATCAGACTGATGGTAAATACTCAAGTATTGACGGTCTTTATGAATGAATTACACATCTGTATGTCCAGTTGTGATTGTTGTGCGAGCTATTGTTTATCAGTCATACTTCTTAAGTTAATAGTACGTGCAGTAATATAATATTTTTTTATTGTATCTTATCTTTCAGCCACATAAAAACCAGTTCTGGTTTGTGTATGTTGTGTCGTGCCCCCCCCCCCCCCCCTTTCACCTGACGATTTTGTGAAGTGTATACTGAAACGGCTTCGTTTTCCCACAGAAATTCTTAATATCGTAAAAAATTTACTTAAAGCTCAATAGAAATATGCGCGTTAAGTCGTAGTCAGAAACAACAAATAGCAATTTCAGTTATGAAACTGAGAACCACGTCACCTCCTTTTTTACGAGGGGACTTCAGAAAGCAAGCTACACATTATAATGGCAGGCCAAAAAATCTTATTCAATGCAGCACTCCATTTTAGTGTGACATACATACACTACCCCGTTTTTCAACATAGTCACCAGGTCTCTGTTAACAAAGGCAGAACCTAGTACCAACCCTTCACTTCCTCGACGACAGACATCCGCTGTTTGCTCACGGAATCGTTCAGAACCACTTTGTGAATGTCCTCATCATTGGAAAACCTTTTCCCTCCGGTTGTTCTTTCGGTTTGCTGTAAAGATGGAAATCACGCGATGGAAGTTCTGGACGACCCGAAAAGTATCATCCACGTCTATGCGGCATTGGTATAATTGTTCCCTACGGGTGAATACTACATTTCATTTGGACCATATACCGCCTGACTGTCACAATGAATCGGTGTACAATTTAAATGTTTCGCCCACGGGAATCGCAGTGTCACACTCACTCCAACTTTGCAGCAATTTTCCAGTTGCCCCGCCAGTTCACTTCCACCGTGTTATACGAGGTCTGTTCAAAAAATTCCGGAACATTAATAATTTAGCTCCAGTGGTGTGTTGGAGAGAAATATGGCTTGCATCCCGGCACAAGCGCCTGTGTTTAATATGTAACTGCCGGAAGTTTCAGTGTTGTATGTCTTTTAGTTATTTTTCAGTGCTCTATTGAGTACAACGTTGTGTCGCACAGTTTGCGAATTTCGAGATGGCACAGTTAGAGGAGCAACGCGTCTGCATTAAATTTTGCGTGAGACTCAAGAAAATCTTTACAGAGACGCACTAAATGATACAGGAAGCCTACAGTGGGGAGTGCTTAAGCCGTACTCGGTGTCACGAATGGTTCACACGGTTTAAAAATGGCCGGACGGAAGTTAAAGATGACCTACGTTCAGGACACCCTTCGACGTCTACCGACGATGCTCATGTCAGGAAGGTTAAAGAAATTGTGCGTGCCAATCGAAGATTGACTGTGCGAGAGATTGCGGAAGAATGAAACATTTCAATTGGATCGTGTCCTTAAATCTTGACATAGCATCTTGGAATGTATCATGTTGCCACAAAGTTCTCCCCACGGGTCATGGGGCAAGACCAGAAAGGACGTCGCCTCGTAGTCTGTGAAGAGCTTTTAGATCCCAAAAATGAGAACGAGATGTTCCTTGAGAGAATCATAGCTGGTGATAAGACGTGGGTCTACGGTTACGATGTTGAAACCAAGGATCAGTCTTCACAATGGGTCGGGAAAGGCTCTCCAAGACCAAAAAATGCTCGTCAGGTCAGGTCAGATGTCAGAGCCAAGCTGGTCGTTTTCTTTGGTTTCGAGGGACTGAATTTGTACCGCAGGGACAAACTGTTAAGTGATGGTACTATTGGGGCGTGTTCCGACGCCTGCGAGAAAATGTGAGGAGGAAACGGCCTGAAATGTGGCGAGACAATTCATGGCTCTTGCAACACGATAACGCACCCGCACAATTCATCCCTGTTGGTGCGTGACTATTGCACGACAATCGAAATCACTGTGCTGCCTCATCCTGCGTACTCTCCGGACGTGGCCCTTGCGGATTTCTTTTTATTTCCAAAGTTGGAAACGCCGTTGAAAGGACGAAGATCTGAAACGATAGACGGGATAAAAGAAAATTCTGAGACGGCGCTTCGCGTGATCCAGTAAGCGAAGACTGCTTTCGGAAGCGGAAACGGCGTTGAGAGCGGTGTATCAATTGTGGAGGAGAGTTTTTCGAAGGACACCATGCACAATTAATTAAAGGTAAGAGCAGAAAAATTTTGTCGACAGAGTTTCGGAATTTTTTGAACAGACATCGTACATCCGTTATCCGTACCGCTGTACAACTGTCTCTGCAGAAAACCCGGAACATGTAATCTTCTGACAATGCCATACCAGTGGTCTTGGCATGGGACTTAATGAAGTCGCTAGGAAGATAGCTATAAAACTAAATATTAACAGTTGCAAAGGCACAAAGTACCGGGCAGCATCTGTATTTTCCTTTGATTGCTCAATAGTTCTGAAAAGGACGTATCATTGCTCCACTCCTGTATAATTCCTCTGACAAATAACACAATCGCTGCAGATGAGAGGACAGATTAAAAGAATGACATTACACTTAAGAGCTACGAACAAGACAGAAACAGATAAGGAAAACGGGGACAGGTCCGTTGTTATATTCACAATGAGTACATCTTCGAGTCACAAGAAGGTGGAGAAAAAAGTAGTACCACGTCGGCTGAAATTACGTCCGCTGTAGAGAGATCGTTCTGCCGGCCGGGATTCCTTTGGTTTCTTGTCTTCTCGACGAGTCGTCTCGTTGTTCTCTTTGTCTAATTTTGAACAAGTCGCTTTCACCGGACCGCCGTTTACGGCCTGTAATATCGGTCCACATCTGCCGTGCTGTTGAAATCATAAAGCCATTCCTGGGGGCAGGCTGTTGTTTTGCGCATTGTGGGAGCGACTACTGATGAAATGTACCATTAACTAAATATTTGCCGCATACGAATTCTTTCAGGTCAAAAATGCGAAGAAGTTATCAATTCGGCGAGACAGTTCAAAGAAAGTGACGAAATACGCTTCACCATTATTTGTACATGGGAGCCCATTACGGAGTGACCCCGAACTCCGTCGACAAAATTTCGGCGTTTGTTCAGCGCTATTTTGTAATATTTCTTGCGTTTTCTTGCCTCCATCTTGGATAAGCATGATGTTCGTAAATTTTTAATAAAACATCGAAGTATTAATTAAATACCGGGTAACCTCGATCAGAGATAATGTCAACTCATAGATCGTACGGAAAGTACTATCTTACTTACTATTTTGTGTCTGTAGAGAGAGCATGTACTGAGCTGTTTCGCCATTAGAGACAAGCCACGTATATGGTCGACAGCCGCCATTGTAGTAATGTACTCCACTAAGCGGATCTAGCAGATGTTAATCAAAAGCGATTACGTTAATCATACAAAATATTACATGCTGCATGCGCAAGTATTTTTGCGCACGCCTTCAAAGGAAAACGAAAACCAAAAATATATATTGAATTTTTTATTATTTTGCGATAAACCATATTCGATACGTCGGGAAAAATTAAAGAAATGCACATTAATACTGTTCGAAGTTGTGTTCCTAGTTTCTGTGTCGAGTACACGGTCCAAATTATGTTTTTACACCTGTTCCACGCTTTACTGCTTTTCTTGGGCTGCACGATTCGTAATTTAAAAGTAGGCATGGATCTTATTATTGACAGAGTATTTTCGTACAAGGATATGTGGTCTTCGACAGCTCGTTAACAGTAATCGCATTTGCTTTGATTCATTTCCCCTATTTATCTTTGTATCTGTATTGCACTGAAAAGTCCGCAGCTCGTCGTCGTGCGGTAGCGTTCTCGCTTCCCGCGCCCGGATTCCCGGGTTACATTCCCGGCGGGGTCAGGGATTTTCTCTGCCTCGTGATGACTGGGTGTTGTGTGATGTCCTTAGGTTAGTTAGGTTTAAGTAGTTCTAAGTTCTAGGGGACTGATGACCATAGATGTTAAGTCCCATAGTGCTCAGAGCCATTTTGCACTGAAAATATCTGAAGACCAGTGCAAAGGTCAACGATATTTGGCGGGAAGAGAACCCCCTACCACCGAAAGTAGTTGCGGCTATTTAGGTGCGACCTTGTACCCAGCATGTATACAGCCCCGTCACAAGACCGAATAGGTTTCGGCAAACTACGCAGAAAATGCGGCCACACAAATTCGCAATAATTTACGATAACTTATTAGGAGAAAATATACATTACATATATGGAGTTTTTGAGATGATACTTACTGTCCGCAATCATGAGGTGGTGGAGAAAAGAGGGGGCACTTTCCCCCACCTGGGATCTGAAAAATGGTTCAAATGGCTCTGAGCACTATGGGACTTAACTTCTGAGGTCATCAGTCCCCTAGAACTTAGAACTACTTAAACCTAACTGACCTAAGGACATCACACACATCCATGTCCGAGACAGGATTCGAACCTGCGACCGTAGCGGTCGCGCAGTTCCAGACTGTAGCACGTAGAACCGCTGGGCCACCACGGCCGGCCCCTGGGATCTGAGTACACGATTTTTATACCTCACAAAATTCATGCCAATGCAGAGCAATGACTGTCTACGATTCTACTAAATTGCATATTTAACATTGCCGATCGCGACGTGAAACACTTTGTCTTTAGCAGCCACTATTTTCATGGGATTTAATATATTGTCACACTGTTCACAAGAGACTGTACGTATCGTTGGTGCGGCGTCGATTTTAGCGATGTTCTGCAGTAAGTAAGGGAGCGAACCTTTGCGGAACAGTGCCGAAACAGTGTCCCCAATATTTTCTCTGGTACTTCCTCATAACCCTCTTATCTAGTTGCAGAAAGGTATCGAACCAACATCCTGATGTGTGGGTTCCCAGCACAACATAAGCATTCCGTAATATAAAAATTATGGGTGTGAAACTAACGCTATAAATCCAGTAACGTCATCAAATGTGAAATTTTGTAAGCAATCGAAGTTCTGTAGATGATTCCCAGTTAAATGCGTCTCCTTAAAGTTTGCTGATTCTCCAGTTCGAGAAGTGTCTTTTGTTGGTTACTTCTGTTGCCATCTAACAGGAATTTTTTCGGTCTTTCTGACATTTTCTATATCAGGTTGGTTTCAACCTGGCATTGTGTGAATATGTACAAGTATTTTTTGTGAATATTTTGTTACTTTATTTCATAATTCATTGGATACCGTGGGTATGATCATATGACGATTTAATTTCTCAACGTTGAACCAAAAGGGTGACATCCGTATACCTATTAACGTAAAAAGATGTTCATCATGAACTGTGTTGCGTTATAGGTATAAATTGATATCAATCGTTTCACAGACCCGAAATCAGTTATATAAAAGCTGTAATCTTGCCCCCTCTACCGAGTGGGGTAGTGCAGTGGTTAGTACACTGGACTCGCTTTGAGGAGGTTCAAAATGGTTCAAATGGCTCTGAGCACTATGGGACTCAACTGCTGAGGTCATTAGTCCCCTAGGACTTAGAACTAGTTAAACCTAACTAACCTAAGGACATCACAAACATCCATGCCCGAGGCAGGATTCGAACCTGCGACCGTAGCGGTCTTGCGGTTCCAGACTGCAGCGCCTTTAACCGCACGGCCACTTCGGCCGGCTCGCTTTGAGGAGGACGACGGTTCAAACCCTGCGTCCATCCATCCTGAATTAGGTTTTCCGCGATTTTCCTAAATCGTTTAAGTCAAATGCTTCCCTAATCCGAGCTTGTGCTCCGTCTCTAATGACCTCGTCGACTGGGCAGTACATACTAATGTCCTCCTCCTGTTGCCCCCTCTTGGCAAAACTTCTGCTGATGTCCACGCTTGCACTGATCTAACCTTGACAACTGGTCTTGTCTTGAATCCAGCGAACGACAACGGAACTGTTAGAATCTTCCGTTGGGATCTTCTGGGCGACCTGTAGAAGTCCCCATTCCGTCTTGAGGCCGAGTCGTGAGTCCGCTTATATGTATGTTTGGCGGATGAATGAACAATTGGGAACTATTTGTGTGATGTAAGGTGTAAGCATTACAAAGTCCGTGTTGTGTGCGCTATCCATGGCGTCTGGCCGTAAACATGTGCCTCTTTGGAGGCGGGCCTTTGTGTCTGGTTGTGTGCCGTGTCCTCTTGGTGGACACAGCACAAACCGAAAAAATCGTATTTACGGGGTAACGATACAGCGGAGACCATAGGACTCCTTACCAAAATATCCCTCAACGACCTTCGAAATTTCATCGACGAATTTCAGGTCCACCCTGTAAACGTATCTCGTACACAAATCGGGTATCTATGAGAGTGCTCTAACTGTGAACATCAGCGTTACAAAAGTTCAGAGCGTAGAACGAAGGTTTTGACAGCAACAGTGTAACTATTAGTCTGACGATTGTCGCGTGTAAGCATTAGGCCTGTGGCGCGCTTTCTAAGTAGTGAAACTGAAAAAAGCTGTCGAAACCCTGTCTCCCGAAAAATTATTTTAAGAGATATTGTGACAGAGCCTGTTATGATTAGCAATCGTTTAGTCGAACTATCGTGATAGACACGTTGCTAGATTGGTTCTACAAGAATTGTACAAGACGCATTGCTTTGCTGAAGACGCATCTTGCTAAACGGAGAGAGGTGTCACACTTTTTAAGGCTATGGACTTGCAGTTGGGAAGAGTAGAGTTCCAATCCCCGCCCGGTTGCCAAGATGTCAATTTTTTATTGTTTCCCTATATCGCTTATGACGAATAAACGGATGGTTCCGATGAAAAGAACGTAACCGAGTGCCTTCGCAGTCCTGCAATTCCCTAGTCGCCAACAAGACGTAGAGGTCCGACCTTTGCTCCTTGATCTTGTGAACAGAGATTGAGACGTTACTTCATACAAGGAATGCTTGTCTATATAATTGGAGAGTTTTTTGTAGCTATGTAGCGTCTCTTATGAGGCCTTGGACTCCAGCACATCTTAAAATTAAAATAAATAATAATTACACTGTATTTTTTAGCTAGACACATTATTTTACGGTGACACTTTGCACGTTAATACACTGTCAAAAGTAAGTATCATAGTGATGTTGGGTACTGAGTGTAGTGTCACCGTCGTTGGTATTACAAAAGGGAATAATCAACAACCTATCATCTAATTTGACGACTGTATCCAAAGGACAACGCTGACGCAGTAAAGCAAAACTTATCAGTATACAAGGTTTCCCCCCCCCCCCCCCCCCCCCAACTGGTGAAGTTGCGAGACATGTTAATGACCTTGAAGCAGAAGCCAAATCTAGCAAATCTACCTTCAACAGAATTTTATTTACTCCTAAGTTTCACAAAGGCTAATTAAAAGCTGCTGAAGAACAAGAATAATTTCGTTACGAAATTACACTAAGAAAAGTGACGCTAACGCTATGGGAGGTACCAAACGGAAGGAAAACCGCATGGAGAATGAAGCACCAAAATATCCTTAATGTGCAGCTTACGGATACAAGATTAAAGAACCAATGTGTAAACTGGAATTAAATCAGCAACTCAGGCTGTGTGCCCGACACATATGAGAAGAGAGCTGCCCAGGACGCGGATTGCACTCCTGTGGATTGTGAAAATTTACATCACCTCTAAATTAGCAAAGTGTGCCATACAGCCCATAATGGCAGTCAGCTCCCAACTCCTCCAAAAGTCCATCTCCAAACGGTAAAAAGTTACTTCCTGCCCAACATCCAACCTTTCAAAAATTCAATATGGAGGGGATGACACTAACCTATTGCCAATGGGTCAGATGAGAAATATAACAAAACTTACGAAAACTCAGAGAAGGACAGCAAACTTCCCGCTTTTTGCGTACAAGATGCACATTTTACCAACACAATATTGGTACTGGGCTGTAACAGTGTTACGTTGATTGATCGGCCCCTTCACACAATACGCTAGATGCCACGGTGATCTCATTAGGTAACCCAAATTTTTTGAACGAAACGAAACTTACGCTTCCACACCATCCGGGCAGCACCACGGTATCTGCGCCTTTGAAGTTAGCACACAAATGCGAAAATATCTTGTTGAAATTATCCAGATGGGACTGCAAGGTGGGCACAACATTCACTACCTAGCACATGCACAGGCACTGGTCGTGTTTACACAAAAGCAGCAGAACGAGCCACAGCCTGGCTTCCACGAAGACTGCTCAACACCCCAAGGAGGCGTGCTTGACCTAATAAGATCCACAGACTGCTCTCTGCCAACAAAGGAGACACGAGGCCATACTGGGGCCTACCTGAACTGATAGGATAGCGCAAAGCTTCCTCGCCAAGTATACGTTTCCATTGCCCACAAATGTAATTGCAAAATAGTGGCCAAAAATGAATTGATGTCGCATAGCGGTATGTGACAGTAATGTCATAACGATAATGAGTTTATATTCATTATTGTTGTTTATTATGCTTACAGTACATTTGAAAATAAATAATTTATAAATCGGTCTTGTGAATTAAATACCATCTATCAAAAGTAGATCACATTATGTTAATGAAATACAGCTGAAGGTGCCTTAAATTCCATACATAAAGATGAACCACACAAATGTATTTGTGGAAGATATTTTTGCGGAGAAGCTTGTATTCTGCTTCTGCGACACTGTCCTAATGATTCTTAAACCGAAATTATCAAACAATACGTAACAACAAGTTAGCTTTTTATACTTTGTGTCCTGGTTCACATTACATGCTCGAACCACTTTGACGTGTCTTCGTGACTTGACAGAGACACTTCCCTATCCCAAGCCACCACGTCTAGATGTCTGCTGCCAGACATAAACCTCCCTCCTAAGTGGAAGACGTGTCCCGGCTCACGGTAATGCGGTGCGACACTTAGTGTGGCGGCTCCTTTACAGGCGTTAAACACGCCGGCTACCAGGCCACCCACCATCTGCTCCCGGAGAAAGCGATTTACAACCAGCTGCCTCTATAAATTTTGCGCCGACAGCAATTACTGCGACGCCCATACTTGCCACCCGCTCTAATATCAGCGCCGCCGCATTTGGGAATACCTCTCCGTCCGCGAACCGTCTCAGACCCTCCCAGCAACGGGACGTGACTCGCGGCCGTCTTAATAGCCCAAATAGCCGCGCCATCGAGCATCCCCGGCTTGACGGTACAACACCTGTTATTTTAATACCTCTCCTAAACCCGTCTTGGCAGCCGTTATGTTCCGTAATTACAGCCTGTGTGTCGGTAATTTCAGTTTTCGCGCCGGATATTTCCAAGGAAGGCCGTATGCCCCTCCTGACCTTCAACAGCTGTTTATACCCAGTGTTTTGCTATTTGGACTACGAATTTAAGGTCTAACCACGAGGTATTAACGTACTGATTGCAGCCTCAGCGTATTGAAAGATGATCTATTTGTAGCCAGTACCATATTACCACGTGATTGCTGAGGCGTTCCGTTCTGCGCGTTGACGCAGAAGACAAGTTGTGGTATCGAAGACAAAGAAAACCGTGGTAGTGTAAAGACACTCAGGCAGTAACGCTGTGTCTAATCCCAACAGTGCTTTGACACTGGTAACACTAACAATACCAGAACTGAAGACACGTTGATGTGATAGACTGAAGAGCCAAATAAGCTGGTACACCTGCCTTATATAGTGCTGCAACATGACGTACTTGGCATGGACTAGACTAATGTCTCAAGTAGTGCTGGAGGGAACTGACACCATTAGTCCTGCAGGACTGTACATAAATCCGTAAGAGTACGACGGGGTGGAGATCTCTTCTGAAAAGCAGTTGCAAGGCATCTCAGGTATGCTCAATAATGTTCATGTCTCGGTAACTTAGCGGCCAGTGGAAGTGTTTAAACTCAGAAGAGTGTTCCTGGAGCCACTCTATAGCAATTCTGGAGGTTTGGAGTGTCTCATCGTCCTGCTGCAATTACCCAAGTTCGTCAGAATGCACAATGGACATGAATGAATGCAAGTGATCAGACAGGATTCCTATGTACGTGTCACCTGTCGTCGTATCTAGACGTATCAGGGGTCCCATACCACTCCAACTGCACACGCCTCACACCATTACAGAACCTCCACCAGCTTCAGCAGTCCTCTGCTGACATGCACAGTTCATGGATTCATGAGGTTGTCTCCATAGCCGTACACGTCCATTCCCTCGATACAATTTGAAACGAGACTCGTCCGACCAGGCAACATGTTTTTAGTCAAATGGCTCTGAGAACTATGGGACTTAACATCGGAGGTCATCAGTCCCCTAGAACTTAGAACTACTTAAACCTAACACACATCCATGCCCAGGGCAGGATTCGAACCTACGACCGTAGCGGTCGCGCGGTTCAAGACCGTAGCGCCTAGAACCGCTCGGCCACTCCATCCGGCAAAATTTGCAAGTCATTTTGTATTGAACTTCCTCCGTATTTAATCATTTCTAATGAGAATCCATAATTTCCAGGAATCTTGGCACTCTTCATGTATCTAATGCCTTTAAGCACCTCATCTGGCATTGTGGAATGTTATTATCTCCAATATTAACTATTTGTTATCCTGGTTCATCTCTAGACGTATACCAAAAAACTTACAAATAAAGTACATTAAAAATAAAAGTAAGATGTAAAAAGTGGAGACTCCAGAAAAAAAGTTTTCGTCATTTAATGTTTCTAACGTTTAGTCCGATGCAACATGGAATGGTAGCACAGAGTATAAACGATAACTGTTTACAACGCATCGCAGTGATGTAGAGGAGGTCGAGATGAATAATTTGATACTGTACACTTTTGATCCATCAAGTCGGGAAACTACCACACATTACCATACGAAAACTAACGGAGCTTCAGCTCATTCGCAGTGCGCGAGATTTTCAATATTCTCTCACTCTATGCGCGCAAATTATTGGTCCTAGAGAAAAAATGAACAGTACTTTTTTGTAGGAAATTTAATGTAGTCTAATTTTGTTCTGGGATACGTATTCGTTAAACACCACGATTTGCGAGTTATTCAAGAAAAATGTACGAAAGTGGCCGTCAAACACACGCTCACATCTACCCTAACTCCCATCGCTCAGGATTTTTAGTACGCTATTCATGGCACTCTCTGGTACCAATCTCTTAAAATTTGCGACAACACGAAATATTTTCAATATTCGACCTTTTTTTTGGTCTTCATCATCTCAAGCTGTTTCGTTAACATTACTAATTTAAACTATCCCGTGAGGACATTGAAAGAAAAACAGATTTTGTAACTGTCACGCATAAATTAATTATGTTCATATTTTGATCTCAACTGAACCCCTAGAAGCGTAGTAGTTTCGTAGTAAGAAGGCCAACAAACAAAACGATTTAATTGTTGGTTTTACGCTGTTAAAATTTACATAACTGCGAAGTAAAATGTACACAAACCTTAATTTTACCGTTTGTAAGTGCGCAGCTGAGCCGGTGGCGTATTAATAGCCTTGAAAGTGAATACAAAAAGGTCGATTATGGGAAATAATTCGTAGTTCGTCCATTTCCGTGTTTCGTGTTTCTTAATAGAGTTCGTGTAGTCGCTTATTTTTGCACAGTGGTAGAAGGGTGTGCCATGAAGAAGGCACTAAAAATATTGACAGAAAGGGGGGGGGGGGGGCGTGTGAGTGTGTGTGTGGAGGCTGTGCATTGTGCATTTGAAGACCACTTTTCTACGTTTTTCTTGAACAACATGAAAACCGCTGTCACTCCGTACAAAATTAAACTTCATTAAATTTCTTTTTAAATATATCCTCTTCACATTTTCTCTAGGAGCAGTAGTTTGAGCGCAGCAAGCGAGAGAACATTGAAAACCTCGAGCAGTGCGCATGTACTGTAGCTGACGTGATTTTTGCAGGCCAGGTTATGGTACTTTCCCGACTTGATAGACAATTAGCGCCCTATATAAAATTTTTCGTCTCAACTTCTCCTGTATCGCAGAGGTACGTTGTAAACGATTAACGTTTACATGCTGTATAATATGCGGTAAAAATTGGATTATTTGCAACACCATGGCCATCTGGACTCGCTGCCTCTCGCACATCAAACCATTGCTGTTCAATATAATTATCGCATGCTTGGAAAGAAGAAGATCACGAGCTATTTCCACAATTTTGATGTTCAGTCTTTTGACGCCAGTGTACCTTGTGGTGGTCGTACGCTGTTAACAGAACCAGATGGTAATTGCTCCCTACAAGTTATGGCTTGTAGACACCCCGAGAATAATGTATCACAACAGCAAGCTGCCTTTTTGGAGGCACTTAGGTGGGGTGTGTCGACCCAGGCAGAATGCAAAATGTCATCCACAACGCGGTAATTTGAAGGCAGTGCAGTATCGGGAAAGGATCATCCAATCTATGGTCCAGCCCTACAGCAATGTTTCGGCAGTGGGTTCGTTGTACAGAACGGTAATGCGCGAGTATACAGCGCCCACCTCGTGCACACTTTCCTCCAGGAGGTAGCAATCAAAACATGCAATGGCTTGTTGTATCTAAAAAAAAATGGTTCAAATGGCTCTGAGCACTATGGGACTCAACATCTGAGGTCATTAGTCCCCTAGAACTCAGAACTACTTAAACCTAACTAACCTAAGGACATCACACACATCCATGCCCGAGGCAGGATTCGAACCTGCGACCGTAACAGTCGCGCGGTTCCGGACTGAAGCGCCTAGAACCGCTCGGCCACCGCGGCCGGCATCTTGTTGTATCTACTGGCGTGAACCCGATTCTACGTTAATGAGAAAAGTTGACACAGTGCTTTGTCCTCAAACACTGGATGATATCAGAATGGTAGCCATCAAAGAGTGGGACAGCCTCGAGCAGTAATGTCTCGACCACCTCGTGGACTGCATGCCAAGGAATGAATTTTAATTTTACAGACGCATAAAGATGCACTTTCTGCCAGTTAACCTTTATTTTAATTAGTGTTTTGATTTTACTGCAGAATAAAGTTTTCCTTCAGATTTTAAGGGCTTAATATTTTATTCCTTCCTACTCCTGATCCTCAGCCAACAAACGTTCGCAGATACTCAGGTACCGCAAAACATTCTTTAGAAGTTTTGGTGTCAAATGATGTCGCCTCACTTGCAAGCGTCACCTGCTTACCTGGAAACTGCTTCCAACATTTTTACAGGTCTTTTTTCTTTCACGACTAGTATTTCGACAGCGAATAGTAATTCTGATCGGTCAGTTGGGTCGTAGTCAGTACACATACATTACCGAGCTGTAACATCACTCCAGACGCAGATCATGAGTTTAACTTGCAGTATAGCCTCTGGTAAATCGTCCAAAATGTTGTAAGTTTTCTTCTAGTGGGTTATCATAGGCTGGTAGAAAGAGAAAGGGTTGTAACTGCTGCTGGCACCTCCTTCTGAGGAGAAGCGCGAAGGAGACCAGTGAACGCCGATATATTACCCCGAATAGTGCATTTGACCTCACCTCACAAGGGAACCTCCCCATCGCACCCCCCTCAGATTTAGTTATAAATTGACACAGTGGATAGGCCTTGAAAAACTGAACACAGATCAATCGAGAAAACAGGAAGAAGTTGTCTAGAACTATGAAAAAATAAACAAAATATACAAACTGACGACCTGAGAAGAGGAACGCCGTAGTCCCGTGGTTAGAGTGAGCAGCTACGGAACGTGAGGCCCTTGGTTCGAGTCTTCCCTCGAGTGAAAATTTTACTTTCTTTATTTTCGCAAAGTTACGATCTGTCCGTTCAATTATTGACGTCTCTGTTCACTGTAATAAGTTTAGTGTCTGTGTTTTGCGACCGCATCGCAAAACCGTGCGATTAGTAGACGAAAGGACGTGCCTCTTCAATAGGAACCGAAAACATTTGATCGCAAGATCATAGGTCAACCGATTCCTCCACAGGAAAACACGTCTGATGTATTCTATACGACACTGGTGACGGCATATGCGTCACATGACAGGAATATGTTGTCGACCCACCTAACTTGCACACCTGGCGAATGGGTAAAAAGATTCTTCTAACTTACCCTATTCAGGTTTTCTTGTGGATGTGATAATCACTCCCAAAAAAATGATGAAAACATAAGAGTTTGTCACATAAACTGCAACAAATGAGTGCAACAGTTTCACAGTCGCACAGTTTTCCCTGTGCTCTGTCAAAACATATGTTTTTTACGTTTTCAAATGTTTCCGTGTGTAGACCGTCAAATCCTGCATATGTCCAAGCAAATCTGAACATGTCCTGGAATTTTGGAGAGCGAAGTTGATTATGTGTGAGTGCCTGAACTTTGATTATTGTCTGAAAATAAAAAATTAAACTTTCCCCTCGAGAGAAGACTTGAATCAAGGACCTCTCATTCCGCAGCTCCTCACGCTGACCACGGGACCACGGCGCTCGTAAGCTCACAGTTTCCTTGATGTTGCCTACCTTGCACGTGGACTACTCAGTGTATATTTTGCATATTTTTTTCATAGTTCCGCATAACTTCTTCCTGTTTTCTCGATTGATCTGTGTTCAGTTTTTCAAGGCCTATTCCTGTACCAACTTATAACTAAATCTGAGGGGGGTGCGGTGGGGAGGTTCCCTTGTCAGAAGAATCTGAGGGACTCATTTACATTTCAGACGAGATCACTGGTATTCAGTCCGCCCCCGGTAATTGAGTGGTCAGCGTGACAGCCTGTCGATCCTAAGGGCCCGGGTTCGATTCCCGGCTGGGTCGGAGATTTTCTCCGCTCAAGGACTGGGTGTTGTGCTGTCCTAATCATCATCATTTCATCCCCATCGACGCGCAGGTCGCCAAAGTGGCGTCAAATCGAAAGACCTGCACCAGGCGACCGGTCTACCCGACGGGAGGCCCTAGCCACACGACATTTCATTTACTGGTATTCAGTCGACTGATCACGAACGTTTCTAGGCCACTCCTCCAGCTATTGCCTGCGAAACTGTGAAGATAGTTCCTTGCACCATTATGGCCCGCACTGCTTGGCACTCGGATGGTTTTGTTTTTGATACTTCGTGGCAGATTAAAACTGTGTGCCGGACAGAGACTCGAACTCGGGACCTTTGCCTTTCGCGGTCTGGCACAACATTTTAGTCTGCCATGAAGTTTCATATCAGCGGACACTCCGCTGCAGAGGGAAAACTTCATTCTGGTTTCGTTTCTGTTGCGCGGGAAGGCAATCATATTTCCACTGGTGTTATTGGAGACATCTCTAGTCGCTGTTCAGACGAGGCAGTAATTACCACGGACTAGATAAATCACCTTCTCCTCGTTACAGTAGCTAATTTAACGTGGGAAAAATAAGTTCCTACGCTTTGACGAGCGCGCTTTATCTTTATAGTTCTCATGGCGGCAGATAACGTGCAGGTAGCAATAACGTTTTATGGCCCTGCTCCTGTGTAATGTAGAAGACAAGAACGAAAATTACCTCGTCCTGGTCGTTTTACGTGCAGTATTGATGAACAATTAAGCTACGAAGAATGACTGACTCTGAAAATTAGGCCTGAACATAAATCATTTTGTATTTATTGTAGGTTAATTATAAGTACTTGGCTATGCGAATAAATATCGTATTTCGTTTCCCAGTTGGTCGTATGAGTTTTCTGGTGGTTAACGAGAGGCTCAGATTCGGTAGTGCAATGTGTATGTATCTATTAGAAGTACATATGAAACTGCATAAGTCATTTTTAACGCCAATTAGCCTATAACAAGCAGTTATCACTATGAATATTAAAAGTAACTAAAAAAGGAAATCCTCGTTTAAACCGACCATAATGCTTGCCTGAGTTCTCTTTATACACAAGTTTACATGGTATACACTCTAACATACGTCATTTGTTATTTTCCACGTCCATCGAGGATTGAGTCTGTACGGAGACTCTTTATTTTCATATTGTCCTTGGATATGTTTTCAGATGTTCAGTGACCCCCGTATAAGCCACGGTTGTTCCATGTCCGGCTGATAAACATGCTGGTGGCAGTGAGCACTTGTCTAATGTGTCCCTGACTATCTTCGACAGATAGAGACCGAGCAATGCCACACAGTGGTTAAACACGATGCGCACACATTTGGTTCATCCAAATGTAGGTTTCCATGGTTTCTTTTAATCAATAAAAGCAAATGCTGCGGTGGTACCTGTGGAAAGACCACCGCTGATTTCCTTCTCCATTCTTGTACAACACGACCACGCCCTCACCGATAGTGGAACGTGAAGCTCCAGTCTCTTTCTTTCGGTTCTTTCTTCTTTTTTTGGCAGTTAGGAGGAAACGACGTTCTCGGAAACCTGTTGCTGTATTTCCTGGGTGCTCGTGTAATGGACAAGATTCATGTGTTTCAGTTTTGCTCCACTCTTTCTATGGTACATTTTCTCGACGGCATTCCGCATTTGGCTATGTCAAGAATTCTGAACTACACCGTAGTTTGAACCTCACGTTATTCGGAAATTTATTAACAATTCTATGAGAGAAACAGATCCTAGAAAAGCAGAAAAAGTAAACAACTGTAGTGGTCACATCTGGTTTCCACTTGATGATTGGTTGTTGCAAATGTGCAGTTGTACATGTATTCATTAAAGTAAACCCATATTCATCTTAAACTGTCTCATCTCATATCCTAGTAGAATGCAATGCGAGAATGTCAACTGATCAACGTGACTTATTACAGCACATGAGCCGTTGCAGTTTGACAGTGGCGGCAACTCAGGACGTAGAACACATTTAAAACCCACGCGAAATAATTCGTTATTTCAAATCAAGAATCTAAGAAGTAGCTTTTCTGTTCATAATCTGTGGGCAGTGAGGAACAAAAATAGAAGTAAGATACTTTTGTCTAGAGAGAAATAGTAGCTATCGTATCTCAACATACGAGAAAGCTTGAAAATGACTGGAAAAACTACTGACGAGGTTGAAGTTTCCCATAACTACGCTCCTGCGGAATGACTTAGTGTTTAGAGTGATGTGTAGGTTCATGAGTGCCTCTTTATCATGGAAATGGGACGCTATTACAACTTGGGTTTGGTTGCAGTCTCCATTTGCAAAAATATTGTTCAATATGGTAAGGTCGCTTGAGACCGTATTTTCACAATTCTTGATTTCTTTGTGCTGACATATTAATGCCAGGTCGTCGGCATCCTGTATTTTCTTCGTACTAGTAGCTGGAAAGTCGTGGGGATATAAATTAAACTGAATGGAAGCCAGAACTGATCCTTGAGGCTGGCCGTTATTCAAGGCTTTCCATGTGCTAGCTTATCCATCAAGAAAAACTGAACACGTTCAATAAGAGACCATGTTGTTGAATAAACCAGCTAGCCTATGACACAGATTTACACCAACAAATGCGAGCGTATACCCATATCTCTGTACTGCACCCCATGGCCATCAGAGATGGAGCACAGCTTCGAAATGTTTCAAGTACTGGGTAGAAAATCGGCCGTGCCCTTTCAAGAGTAGTGTCCCGGCGTTTACCTGGAGCGATTTAGGGAAATCTCGGAAAAACTAAATCAAGATGACCGGACACGGATTAGAACCGCCGTCCCCCCGAATGCGAGTCCAATGCTGTAGCTACCTCTTATGATGCTAGCAGCGCATCTCTTTTTCTCTGTTATGAACTTTTTTGTCAGAAATAATGGAACTGAAAATACGTTCCTAAAATTTAACGTAGTCTGTGGAACAATTAAGAACACCCCAAAAAATAGCGCAAAAGGAACACAGATGTGGTTCTGCACAGTTATGACATTTTTGGTCTGGCAAAAAACAACATGGATTCCGCAAACGGAGATCTTGCGAAACTCAGCTCGCATGTTCCTCCATGAGACCCACAGCGCTGTAGACAACGACACTCAGGTTGATACCGTCTTCGTTGACTACAAAAAGACATCTGACAACGTCCTGCACTACTGTTTCGTGAAAAAAGTACGAACGAATATGGGACCATATTTGCGGCAGGATTCAAGACTTCTTGCAGATCGTGTACAGCATGTCACTCTTAACGGAATAAAATCGACAGATATAAGCCGGACGGTGTGGCCGAGCGGTTGTAGGCGATCAGCCCAGAACCGCGTTACTGCTACGGTCGCAGGCTCGAATCCTGCCTCGGGCATGGATGTGTGTGAAGTCCTTAGGTTAGTTAGGTTTAAGTAGTTCTAAGTTCTAGGGACTGATGACCACAGCTGTTAAGTCCCATAGTGCTCAGAGCCATTTGAACCATTTTTTCGACAGACATAAAGGTCATTTCCAGAGTACTTCAAGGATGTATCATAGGATAGTTGCTGCTTCACTGTATGTAAATCATGTAGTGGAATGCGTCGGAAACGCTTAAAACTGTTCTATAACAAAGTATCAACACCAGGAGGCAGAACTGATTTGCAGAAAGATCTCCAGAAGATTGATCAATGACGCCGGCCCTGGCACTTGAACCTGAACTTAAATCAATGTCAGATAATTTGGATATAAAGGAAACGAAATCCACTACTGTTCAACTTCAATACTGAGGACAAATTGCTGGAAACAGTATCTGCCGTAAAATATCTAGGAGTAACTACATCCACATCTACATCTATATCTACATACATACTCCGCAATCAACCATACGGTGCGTGGCGGAGGGTACCTCGTACCACAACTAGCATCTTCTCTCCCTGTTCCACTCCCAAACAGAACGAGGGAAAAATGACTGCCTATATGCCTCTGTACGAGCCATAATCTCTCTTATCTTATCTTTGTGGTCTTTCCGCGAAATGTAAGTTGGCGGCAGTAAAATTGTACTGCAGTCAGCCTCAAATGCTGGTTCTCTAAATTTCTACAGTAGCGATTCACGAAAAGAACGCCTCCTTTCCTCCAGAGACTCCCACCCGAGTTCCTGAAGCATTTCCGTAACACTCGCGTGATGATCAAACCTACCAGTAACAAATCTAGCAGCCCGCCTCTGAATTGCTTCTGTGTCCTCCCTCAATCCGACCTGATAGGGATTCCAAACGCTCGAGCAGTACTCAAGAATAGGTCGTATTAGTGTTTTACAGGCGGTCTCCTTTACAGATGAACCACATCTTCCCACAATTCTATCAATGAACCGAAGACGACTATCCACCTTCCCCACAACTGGCACTACATGCATGTCCCACTTCATATCGCTCTACAATGTTACGCCCAAATATTTAATCGACGTGACTGTGTCAAGCGCTACACTACTAATGGAGTATTCAAACATTACGGGATTCTTTTTCCTATTCATCTGGATTAACTTACATTTATCTATATTTAGAGTTAGCCGCCGTTCTCTATACCAATCACAAATCCTGTCCAAGTCATCTTGTATCCTCCTACAGTCACTCAACGACTATAACTTCCCGTACACCACAGCATCATTAGCAAACAGCCGCACATTGCTATCCACCCTATCCCAAAGATCATCTATGTAGATAGAAAACAACAGTGGACCTACCACACTTCCCTGGGGCGCTTCAGATGATACCCTCACCTCCGATGAACACTCACCATCGAGGACAACGTACTGGGTTCTATTACTTAAGAAGTATTCGAGCCACTCACTTATTTGGGAACCAATCCCAAATGCTCGTACCTTAGTTAGGAGTCTGCAGTGGGGCACCGAGTCAAACGCTTTCCGGAAGTCAAGGAATATGGCATCCGTCTGATACCCTTCATCCATGGTTCGCAAGATATCATGTGAAAAAAGGGCGAGTTGCGGTTCGCAGGAGCGCTGCTTTCTGAAGCCGTGCTGATGCATGGACAGCAACTTCTCTGTCTCAAGGAAATTGATTATATTCGAACTTAGAATATGTTCGAGAATCCTGCAACAAACCGATGTTAAGGATATTGGTCTGTAATTTTGAAGAGCCGTCCTTCTACCCTTCCTATATATAAAGGCGTCACCTGCGCTTTTTTCCAGTCGCTCGGGACTTTACGTTGGGCAAGAGATTCGCGATAAATGCAAATTAAGTAAGGAGCCAGTGCTGTAGAATACTCTCCGTAAACTATCCAGAGCGATGTTAAGAGGAACGACCACTTAATAGAAATTGTAGGAAAAGCAGATGCCAGAGTGTGAGCCACAGGACGGAATCTTGAGTGCTGTTCATCGATCAGGGACTCTTGCCAGGTAGGACTGACAGAAGAGGTAGATAAAATCCAACGAAGAGTGACTCGTTTAGTCACGGGATCGTTTAGGGGGTGCGAGAGCCTTACAGCGATGCTCAACAAACTGCAGGATAGACGTTCTGCATCACGGAGAGGATTAATATTGAAATTTGAGAGAGCACTTCCCGACAAGAGTCGGACAGCACGTAACTTACTCCTACACACAACTCGCGAAATGAACACTACGAGAAAATGCGAGAAATTAGAGCTAATACAGTGGCTTTCGGACAAGTCATTCTTCCGACTCGCCTTTCGAGTGTGGAAAAGGGAGGGTTAGTGGTACCAGAAGCACCTTCGCCACAGACAGTCAGTTGGCTTGAGGGGTGTTGATGCAGATGAAGATGGCAGTACTTGCGGTGCTCAATGGTTCTGAAATCAGGGCAGGAACCAGGCTGAGAAAATAATATTTCTACGTAGTGTTACAGGGTACACCAGAGAAAATCTCTTTAGCAACCAAGAAATTAGAAATGAATTACATATTGAGTCAATGCAAAAGACAATAGATCTAAAAAGAAACAGGTGGCGAGAATATGTGGATTGAACGTATCAAAATAAACTTCCGAAACAAATTCTTGACTGCTAACCTAGAGGGACAAGACAGAACGGAAGGCCACGGTAGTGATGACTGGGTCTTGTTCACCGAAACAGGTGAAGTCACTTAATCCACGAAGGAAGGAGAAGAAGATAAGTAGTAATTGGAGTAAGACAACGAAAAATTTGTATGTGTGACGTCTTTTTTTTTTTATACCTCCGAAAGGACAACCATCACACTTACAAATATACACTGAGGTAGCGATATGCACGTATACAGGTGGCGGTAGTATCACGTACGCAAGGAATAAAAGGGCAGTGCATTGGCGGAGCTGTCATTTGTATTCGGTTGATTCATGTGAAAGGTATCCGACGTTATTATTTCCGCACGAAGGCAATTAACAGACTTTGAACGCGGAATGGCAGGTGGAGCCAGACGCATGGGACATCCCATTTCGGCAGTACTTAGGGAATTCATATTCCGAGATACGCAGTTAAAGAGTATGCAGAGAATACCAAATTTCAGGCATTACCTCTCGCCTCGGACAACGTAGTGGCCGAAGGCCTTCACATACTCATCGAGAGCAGCGGCGTTTGTGTAGAATTGTCAGTGCCAACGTACAAGCAACACTGCGTGAAATAATGGCAGAAATCAATTTGGGACGTACGACGAACGTATCCGTCAGGGCAGTGCGGCGAAATGTAGCGTTAGTGGGCTCTGGTAGCAGATTACTGGCGCGAGTGTCTTCGGTAACAGCACAACACTTGCAGCGCCTCACCTGGGCTCCTGATCATATTGACTGCACCCTATACTACAATAAAACCATGACCTGGTCGGATGAGTTCCTGTTCCAGAAAGCAATAGCTGATGGTAAGGTTCGACTGTAGCGCACACCCTACGAAGCCAAGGACCCAAGTTGCCAACAAGGCACTATGAAAGCTGGCGGTGGCTCCCTAATGGTGTAGGATGTGTTTACAAGGAGTGGACAGGAGCCTCTGGCCTTACTGAGAAATCATTGACTGGAAACGGTTTTGTGCGCCTAGGTGGAGACCATTTGCAGCCATTCATATACTTCACGTTCCCGATCAAGGATGGAATGACAATGCGCCACGTTATCGGACCACGACAGTTCCAGATTGATTTGAAAATATTGAGGACAATTAAAGAGCCCGATGTGAATCCCATCGAACATTTATGAGACATAATAGAAAGGCCAGTTCGTGCACAAAATCCTGCACCGGCACAACTTCCGCAATTATAGACGACTATAGAGGCATCACGGCTCAATATCTATGCAGGGGACTCCCAACGACTTGTTGGCACAACACGTTGCTGCACTAAGCCCGCCGGCCGCGGTGACCGACCGGTTCTAGGCGCTTCAGTCTGGAACTGCGCGACTGCTACGGTCGCAGGTTCGAATCCTGTCTTGGAGATGGATGTGTGTGATGTCCTTAGGTTAGTTAGGTTTACGTAGTTCTAAGTCTAGGGGAGTGATGATCTCGGATGTTAAGTACCATAGTGTTCAGAGCCATTTGAACCATTTGAGCACTAAGCTGGGTACGGAGGTCCGACAGGATAGGAGGTAAGCCACGACTTTACACACCTAAGTGTATGTTCCTTAATAGTAAATTCTGATACCTTCAGTGCGATGCACTATTCATTCGAACTCTGGTGTAATCAGGTGAGGCTGCGAGCAGTGAGGATAATGGGCTGGGATTTACGTGTGTACCGTGCGACACATAGGAATATGGGTTTGACTGGATCGCGCTGAGCGTATTTGAGGTGAATGCTCGCGTAAGCGGGAAATCCGGGTTAGATTCGCGGTCCGGTACAAATTTTGCCTTGTCGCCATTGGATTAATTTCAATTCCCCATTTCAGCTGCTGTTGGAATTTCTCTTCGGCCAACCGAATAACTGGTACTTATATTACTATTCTGTAACAATCCACCGGAGATAACGGGTACCTTCTCCCTCAATACTCAGAAAATATCAATGAAGAACACTTTGTTCGACCGAGCGAGGTGGCGCAGTGGTTAGACACTGGACTCGCATTCGGGAGGACGACGGTTCAATCCCGCGTCCGGCCATCCTAATTTAGGTTTTCCGTGATTTCCCTAAATCGCTCCAGGCAAATTCCAGGATGGTTCCTTTCAAAGGGCACGGCTGACTTCCTTCCCCGTCCTTTCCTAATCCGATGAGACCGATGACCTCGCTGTCTGGTCCCCTTCCCCAAAACAACCAACCAACCAACTTTGTTCGAGTTCAAAGCAAAAAGACCTGTTGCCCCATCAGCAATTGGAAGTGTTGCGCTCATTCACACAAATCAGCGTCTGTGTATACGTTAGATAACAGCCGTCAGTTGAAAACAAACTCATAAGTCTGTTCGGACATATTGCACAGCTGGAGAGCACTTTGCGGGCAGCGGGCTGTAGAGAATGGAACGGACGGCCGCAGGCAGCGCTGCAGCGTGCGCAGGTACTTGAGGCTCGCAGGCCCTGCCCGCCGTGGCCAGGCGAGTGTTTGTTTTTGCACCGCGCAGCGCCTGCCAGCTGACCGGCTGCCCTCTTCAAGCAAACGCCGGCGGCCTTCGGGCTCTACACTTGTGGCTCAGCGGTCCACTGTTACGAAGCGCACCGCCAAAGCGTTCCGACCGAAACACTAAGGGCACTTTCAGGCGGGAAGTTGGGCATCTAGATGCAGAGAGTGAAGACGATTCGCTTTACATTGAACGTAGGCGTGCTTTCAAAGGAGAGACGAAGAAATTTAACGCACTGCAGTCGTCACTACACGCCAGGGTAGTCGAGAGCGCTAACGCGCTGCTTCCCGGACTCGGGTAGATGCGCCGGCCCCGGATCGAATCCGCCCGGCGGATTAACGACGTAGGGCCGGTGTGCCGGCCAGCCTGGATGTGGTTTTTAGGCGGTTTTCCACACCCCCTAGGTGAATACCGGGCTGGTCCCCACGTTGCACCTCAACGACTCGCAGACATTTGCAACACATTCGCACTATACCATGGCTTACACTAGACACAGACAGCTGCGGTACACTAATTCCTTCCCGGGGGGTACGAGGTGGTGGCAGGAAGGGCTTCCGGCCACCCCTTAGACTTACCATGCCACATCCGATTAATCATGGCCGACCCTGCGTAACTGTGGGACAAGCCTCAGACGAAGAAAGAAGAAAGTAGTTACTGCCAAGCGAACTACCGGAACTTGTTTCGGACGGTGTCCAATGAAAGCCTTGAGGAAGGAGCAGCGGCCCGCTTGCAGCCAGTCGTGCGCGTCGTTACTCGTCGGCCTTTCGCACCCAGTTTCGGTGCACATTGTCAAGCCAGCAGCTTTGTTGTTGATGTTCACTACCCAGTACTCAGTACAGTGAGGTGACAAAAGTCATGAAATAGCTCCTGATATCGTGTCGGTCCTCCTTTTGTCAGGCGTAGTGCATCAACTCGACGTTGCATGGACTCAACAAGTCGTTGGAATCCCCTGCAGATATATTGATCCATTCTGCCTCTATAGCTGCCGGTAATTGGAAAAATGTTTCCGATGCAGTACTTTGTGCACAAATTGGTTCTCTTCATTACGTCCCATAAAGGTTCGATGGGATTGATGTCGGCCAATGTGGGTGGTCAAAATTATTGTCCAGAATGTTCTTCAAACCAATCGCAATCAATTGTGGATCAATTGTGGCCCAGTGACACGGCGCGTGATCACCCACAAACATTCAATCGGTGTTTGGGAACATGAATTCCATGAATGGCTTCAAGTTGTCTGCGAGTAGCAGAGCATCAGCACTTCCAGTCGATGCTCGGTCCAGTTGAACCAGAGGACCAGTCACTTCCATGCAGACATAACACACACCATTACGGAACCACCATCATCTTGCACAGTGTCTTGTTGAAAACTTCTGTCCATGGCATTGTGGGGTCTGCGCCACACTCGAACCCGACCACCAGCTCTTACGAACTGAAATCGGGACTCATCTGACCAGACCAAGGTTTCCATTCATCTACAGTCCAGCCGATAACGTCATGAACCCAGAAGAGGCGCAGCAGGCGATCTCGTGATGTTGGAAAAGGCACTCGCATCGGTCGTCTGCTGACTTAGCCCATTAACGCCACATTTTGCCGCACTCTGTTAACGGATACGTTCGCCGTAAGTCCCACATTGATTTCTGCCGTTATTTCACGCAGTGTTGCTTGTCTGTTAGCACTGACAACTCCACGCATATGCCGCTGCTCTCGGCCGTTAAGCGAAGGCTGTCGGTCACTGCGTTCGTCTGTGGCGAGAGGTAATGACTGAAATTTGATACTCTCTCCACACTCTTGACACTATGCATAACAGAATATTGAATTCCCTAACGATTTTTGAATGTCCCATGCGTCTAACTCCACCTACCACTCCGCATTCAGAGAATGTTAATTCCAGTAGTGCGGCCTTAGTCTAGCCGGAAACACTTAACATGCATCACCTGAGTACAAATGACAGCTCCGCCAATGCACTGCCTTTTTATACCTTGTGTACGCGCTACTAACGCCACCTATATGTGTGCGCATCACTATTTGTAACCTCAGTGTAGAGTAGATGTCTTCCGGCTTCTCTGATGACGAAGAAGACTGTATATCAACGTTTAGTTTCATAGCACAAGTACTATTCATGTACTATCAAAGCTGCTGATAAAAGAAATTGTTATTAGCTACCAGTTTTACAGCTGTCCCTGTAGGGTGTCCCGTGAGGAGTTAGCATGGCCCAAAACAAGGAAAAAAGTCTCCTAAATACTGGCTCTAAAATGCATACCGTAATAGCTATGAGCCTTACTTAACCTCAGTTAGGTCCTAGAGCGCCTATAAAAGTTTTAGAGCGTTTCCACCATAGTTACGGCCAGCCGGCCGAGCGGTTCTAGGCGCTTCAGTCCGGAGCCGCCCCGCTGCTACTGTCGCAGGTTCGAATCCTGCCTCGTGCAAGGATGTGTGTGATATCCTTAGGTTAGTTATGTTTAAGTAGTTCTACGTCTAGGGGACTGATGGCCTCAGACGTTAAGTCCCATAGCGCTTAGAGCCATTTGAACCATTTTCTGAACCACCATAGTTATGATTATAATCTCCATCGAAAATTGTTTCTTGTACATAGCCCCCAGCAGGCGTGCGTAATTTTTAATAATAGCAACAATTGGCAGTCAGTATCATCGATCATAATTTTTTCTAGTAAATAACGTAACACATTATCTTTGACCGTCCTAAAATGGTGCTTGAGGACAATTTAAAAGTGTAGATATCTAACCTGAAGGTTTATTCTGACTTAAATCAAGAGCATGCCTAATTGGCTACATTCAAACTGTCAATTTGTTTGTGTGATTGATTTCCTAGGATAGAGTTTTAGCTAACATATCTTTTTCTGCAATTATAGACCTGGTCAGGTTAGATTTACGACATCGGTTCCTTAAGCCTGCCTTCTAAATTGTTAGTTGTTATTAGACATGGAAAGCTAGCACTCGTCTACAAGCTTCAGAATTTTGGGCTCCAATAGAGCGACTATATGTATATATGGAAGTTATCATTATGACACGTGCACTTTCTTTACATTGCAGATGTATTTTTTGCAGTCATTGTAGAATATTGTGCGACTTGCAAGCATCATTGATGTGAAGAAAGTTGGAACGAATATTTCGGTATTTGAGAGGCTTCATGGATGTGGAAAACGCTTAATTTACCACTCTGTTGCATCTAAAACCAAGCGTTCTACTGAGAAAGGTTCAAATGGCTCAGAGCACTATGGGATTTAGCTTCTGAGGTCATCAGTCGCCTAGAACTTAGAACTACTTAAACCTAACTAACCGAAGGACGTCACACACATCCATGCCCGAGGCAGGATTCGAACCTGAGATCGTGGTGGTAGTGCGGTTCCAGACTGTAGTCCCTAGAACCGCTAAGCCACTCCGGCCGGCGCACTGAGAAAGGAAGAGTTATCGTTTTTACCAGTGCAGACATCGTTTTGTATAGTACAACCGTCTGTTGGACACAATATGAACTCATGGTACAACAAATGAACAATTCACGTTTTCTACATTGCAGCTATCTGTTGGCAACAGTAACAACTTGTAGTACAAATATCGAAATAGGCTCGTTTCCTACAGTGTAGCCCTCTGCTCATGACAGAAGCAACCAACATGAAACAGGATTTTATTTTATTTCACATTTACAGGATTTGCGGAATAGCATTTAAAGTAAAAATCATGTTCAAGAGATATTACTAACTCGTCAATTATATAACAAACTGTTGTTTTCAATTACTTGTGGAGAAATGTGCTGTCAACCCAATCCAATATTCCATAATGTATAGCTTCAAATTAATTTTACCGATGTGATTAGTCAGCCAGTCCTTAAGCAAATGGCCAGCCGGGGTGGCCGAGCGGTTCTAGGAGCTACAGTCTGGAACCGCGTGGCCGCTACGGTCGCAGGTTCGAATCCTGCTTCGGGCATGGATGTGTGTGATGGCCTTAGGTTACTTAGGTTTAAGTAGTTCTAAGTCTAGGGGACTGATGACCTCAGATGTTAATTCCCATAGTTCTCAGAGCCATCTGAACCATCTTAAACAAATTTTTGGAAGTCAGTAATGTGAACACAGTTGACAAGATTTTCCATATTTTAGGAAACTGAGGTACTTATCGTTTTTGGCGTTTACATTGGTATAGCATTATAAAATTCCTCTTGTGATGTCACCAGATCACAGCTTCTCTGCTGCATTGCTCACTATTGGCTGCTACGCAGGGACGTGTGCAGCATGGGAGAACAGGTGGCGGGGGGGGGGGGGCGAGGCTAGGCTGGGTGGATGGTCTCCCCCCCCCCCTGCCTCACCCCCTGCCCCTAGCACTCCGTGTGCTTGGCATAAGGCCAGATGCAAAGACGCTAATGTCAGCGAAATATAATAAGCACGATTGCATGAGCATAGTAGGACTCCGGAGTGATAAGGAAGTGGTGATGCAGACGTCAGCGAAATGTAACTGGAAGAAGTGCAAGAGCATAGTAGGACTGCCGGAATGACGTATAGTCCGAGGTCACGGTTGGCCAGCTTGCCCACTGACACAATACTATGACGCATAATTGATTTTATTTCATTTCAAGTGACAGCTAGTTAGGCTGTTGTAAATAATTTCATGAAAACTTATGATACACTGCTGGCCATTAAAATTGCTACACCACGAAGATGACGAGCTACAGACGCGAAATTTAACCCACAGGAAGAAGATGCTGTGATATGCAAATGATTAGCTTTTCAGAGCATTCATACAAGGTTGGCGCCGTTGGCGACACCTACAACGTGCTGACATCAGGAAAGTTTCCAACCGATTTCCCATACACAACCAGCAGTTGACCGGCGTTGCCTGGTGAAACGTTGTTGTGATGCCTCATGTAAGGAGGAGAAATGCGTACCATCACGTTTCCGACTTTGATAAAGGTTGGATTGTAGCCAATCGTGATTGCGGTTTCTCGTATCGCGACATTGCTGCTCGCGTTGGTCGAGATCCAATGACTGTTAGCAGAATATGGAATCGGTGTGTTCAGGAGGGTAATACGGAACGCCGTGCTGGATCCCAACGGCCTCGTATCACTAGCAGTCGAGATGACAGGCATCTTATCCGCATGGCAGTAACGGATCGTGCAGCCACGTCTCGATCCCTGAGTCAACAGATGGGGACGTTTGCAAGACAACAACCATCTGCACGAACAGTTCGACGATGTTTGCAGCAGCATGGACTATCAGCTCGGAGACCATGGCTGCGGTTACCCTTGACGCTGCATCACAGACAGGAGCGCCTGCGATGGTGTACTCAAAGACGAACCTGCGTGCACGAATGGCAAAACGTCGTTTTTTCGGATGAATCCAGGTTCTGTTCACAGCATGATGATGGTAGTATCCGTGTTTGACGACATCGCGGTGAACGCACATTGGAAGCGTGTATTGGTCATCGCCATACTGGCGTATCACCCGGCGTGATGGTATGGAGTGCCATTGGTTACACCTCTTGCTCGCATTGACGGCTTTTTGAACAGTGGACGATACATTTCAGATGTGTAACGACCCGTGGCCCTACCCTTCAAATGTTCAAACGTGTGTGAAATCTCATGGGACTTAACTGCTAAGGTCGTCAGTCCCTAAGCTTACACACTACTTAACCTAAATTATCCTAAGGACAAACACACACACCCATGCCCGAGGGAGGAGTCGAACCTCCGCCGAACCAGCGCCTCAGAACGCTCGGCTAATCCCGCGCGGCGCCCTACCCTTCATTTGATCCCTGTGAAACCCTACATTTCAGCAGGATAACGCACGACCGCATGTTGCAGGTCCTGTACGGGCCTTTCTGGATACAGAAAATGTTCGACTGCTGCCCTGGCCACCTCATTCTCCAGATCTCTCACCAATTGAAAACGTTTGGTCAATTGTGGCCGGACAACTGGCTCGTCACAATACGCCAGTCACTACTCTTGATGAACTGTGGTATCGTGTTGTAGCTGCATGGGCAGCTGTACCTGTACACGCCACCCAAGCTCTGTTTGACTTAATGTCCAGGCGTATCAAGGCCGTTATTACGGGCAGAGGTGGTTGTTCTGTGTACTGATTTCTCGTTATCTATGCACCCAAATTGCGTGAAAGTGTAATCACATGTCAGTTCTAGTTTAATATATTTGTCCAATGAATGCCGGCCGGTGTGGCCGTGCGGTTCTAGGCGCTTCAGTCCGGAACTGCGTGACCGCTACGGTCGCAGGTTCGAATCCTGCCTCGGGCATGGATGTGTCTGATGTCCTTAGGTTAGTTAGGTTTAAGTAGTTCTAAGTTCTAGGGGACTGATGACCTCAGATGTTAAGTCCCTTAATTCTCAGAGCCATTTTTTGAATACCCGTTTATCATCTGCATTTCTTCTTGATGTAACAATTTTAATGACCAGTAGTGTAGCTAGACGATCGAAACAGGTGGTAAACAAAGAATCCTTATTTCATTAACAGCTCTCGACGGATCTGATATATGTGTTGCGTGAAGTACTTATGGGATGATGTGCACCTTCTATACAAAATACATCGTTTACTTACTCCGTAGCTCTTGGTATTATTCAAATAGGGCTTTCTTTTTACCAGTCCATCTCCGTAGCTGAGTGATTATGCGGCGAACCCGGGTTCGATTCCTGGTACTGCCATGGCTTTTTCCTTGGTGGGATGACTGGAACGTAGCTCGTTTAGCCTCGTGATGCTTGGACCGGATGGTAGCGGCAGCGGGTCTGCTAACCCAACAACAGGCGGGAGTGCGGTGTGCGGACCCCATCCATCCATACAGCATTCAGTGATGCCTTTGGCTGATGGGAGACACCGCAGTCGATCTGGGGCCCATCTGTTGCCAGAGCAGTAGTGGTTATATCTTTACCCAAGTACTACCCACGTCAAAAACCACGCTCTTTTTTGCGTCGCTCTGTATGAGAGAAATCTGTTGCTATCGCGGGCTGTACTGCAGTACCGGGGCCACCGTTGCCTAGTAACGCGCGACTTCTCCATCACAACGTGCGGTGCACGCCTTGCCGGCTGTTGGCTGGCGGCTGCTCTGCCGGCAGCAGGTAGGTAGGTGTCTGTATAAGGAGACCCTCGGCGCTCCTCATTAAGACCGCCGGCACGACCCGAAGCCGCGCCTCTGCCGCCATTTCACCGCCGCTTAGCCGCCGACCCGGAGTCCCTGAATGTCGCTTCCAGTCGCCGCGTCGCAACGGTACGGAGAAACACACGAAGACACTGCGATTACAAAAACAAAAACAATAAAAAACAGAAAAAGAATTCGCGGTAACCTCATTCTGTTCACACCATATGCGCCGTGGAGTCGGTAGAACTGAAGATCCGTTGACTTGGACTAGCATGGAGAGGTTCCGTCCTAGGACGCAAAAACTGCTCCTTTGGCAAAGCAAGAATTCTGTACTGAAAGAAAGTGTCGTATTATGTAGCTGTCTGAGTGAGAACGACGTGGTCTAACCGGAAAGTCTTCCTTTGAGCAAATGGATACGTTGCCCTTGAGGACAGAAGCGTATACAGTACGAGAGCTATTCGGGAATTATTCCCTGCAGGGATATAAAGAAAATTATCGTTATTGTTATTGGTGTTTTGCCCTTAAAGAGCGCAGTTGGACTAAACTACATGGCCAGTTCATTTTGCTGCCTTCCTCGCTTCCCTCATTCGCTCGCTGTGTTTCTGTTTCCGGTCCTCCGTCCATGCTTCTTGTCGGCTTTGTGTCTTCGGCTTCACCTTGATTGCCTTTTTGGTTGCCCATATTTCTTTCATCTTCCGGCTGTGATCTTGCTTGCGTTCTTCGCTCCATTTTACGCCTGTTCGTTTGTCACGGTGTATCTCATGTAGTTTACCTTTCTTTATGATGTTTCTGAATTTTATTCTGTCGTTCATTGTGTTGAGTTGGTTCAGGTCGTTTTTTTACCTCTGCCACCCATTTGTTGTTTCTAGTGGTTACCCAGTCAAAGATCTGTTTGGTCAGTCTGTGTGAGGCCGTTCTGTATAGGTGTCCATAGAACTTAGTCTACGTTTTCTTAATCGTTCCTGTGATTGTCTGCGTATGTTTGTGTAGTTCCTCTGTAGGTTTCTTGATCCATATATCATTGTTGTTAGTTGCGCCAAATATTTTGCTAAGTATTTTCCGTTCTACTTTTTCTAGTTGTCTGATATGAGTATGCCCTAGGATTAGTGTGGTTCTGTTGCATATAGTGCCTCGGGGAGCACCACCGTGTCGTAGTTGCTTAATTTGGCTTTTTGTGACATAGACTTCTTGTTGTAATGATTCCACACTACTTTGTATGCCTTGTGCAGTTTAGTTTTTCTTTCTTCGTTTGAGTCTGTGTTATGTCAGCTCATTTTTAGTGTTTCACCGAGTAATTTCAAGTTCGCTGTTTTGTAAATCGTGCAGTACTTTGTGTTCAGAGATGAGAGTTTCTTTGTGCTCATAAACTGTGTCTTTTCGTAAGAGATCTGTAGTACAGTTTTGGAGGCGATTTGGTGTAGATTTTTTTCAATATCGTCTTTTGTTTCGTTTGTACCTTTCATGACAATCACCAAATCGTCCTCAAAAGCCAGGCATAAAGAAAATATTGATACATTTGAAGTATTCTTTTTATTAACGAAGGTTCGAGCATACGAAATAGGTTCAGAGACACGTGAGTGGTTCGAAGACTTATTGAAGAACCCAGTACGTTGAGCTGCAGGTCGAGTGTTTATCGGAGACAAAATTATCGTCAGGAGTACTCCACTAAGCGTCATAGGATTGCTCTTGTTCTTTATATACACAAACTATCTGACGAATAGTGTGACTGACTGTTTGCTAGTGTAACTGTAGTGTACGGGAAAGTGTCGTCTTTGAGTGACTGTAGGGGGCTAAGTATGACTTTGATAGATTTATATTTGATGTAATGAATGACAGCTTGTTCTAACTGTGGAAAAATGGAGAAACGATCCTGTAATGTTCGAATACAAAATCAATGGTGTGCTGCTAGCCGCATCATCAATCACAAAGCGAAAAAAATGGTCCAACTAAGACATTCATATTTCTTTACGTACTACGCGAATATGTAATAAAAATGGGGGTTCCTATTTTTTAAAAATGCAGTTGATATCCGTTTGACCTGTGGCAGCGCCATCTAGCGGGCCAACCATAGCCCCATCTGGTTTTTTCCTTCAGGCTAGACAAGTTTCGTTCTTTGTAGTTTTTTCGTTTGACGCTTATTTCGTGAGATATTTGGCCCGGTCACGATCAATGGACCACCCTGTATATACGTATATGGTGTCTGTTCATTCGAACACCATTTTTTGATACAGCAGCCATTATGAAGTAAGACATTGGCTGCGAGCGGGCCTTGATTGAAACCAATGGGGAAAGTTGAAAATTTTTGCCGGATCAGGATTCGAACCCCACTCTCCTGCTTAGGCATGTGCTCTCACCGCTGAGCCATCCGGACACAGTGGTCATTGCAGGACATTTATACTCTGCGAACCACTGTGAAGTGCATGGCAGAGGCTACGTCCCAATGTATCAGCTATTAGGGCTTTTCCCTGTTCCATTCACGTATGGAGCGCGCTAAGAATG
Organism: Schistocerca serialis cubense; assembly: GCF_023864345.2. NCBI lineage: Eukaryota > Metazoa > Arthropoda > Insecta > Orthoptera > Acrididae > Schistocerca > Schistocerca serialis. The sequence goes on from NC_064639.1 coordinate 357,390,365, forward strand.
ATCGTTTAAATGCCTCTGTGTGTGCTGTAATTAACTTAATGTTATTTTCGCGATCCATATGGGATCGATATGTGGGTAGTTGCACTATATTTCTAGTTATCATTTAAAGCCAGTTCTTGAAACTTTGTGAGCAGACCTTCTCGGGATAGTTTCCGTCTATCTTCAAGACTCTGCCAGATCAATTCTTTCAAAATCTCAGTGACACCCACTAGCGCGTCAAACGAACCTGTGACCATTCGTGCTGCCCTTCTCTGTATACGTTCAACATTCCCTGGGCCGCGCGGGGTAGCAACGCAGTCTAAGGCGTCTTGTACTGGTCCGCACAGCTCCCCCTATCAGAGTTTCGAGTCCTCCCTCGGGCATGGGTGTGTGTGTCGTCCTTAGCGTAAGTTAGTTTAAGTTAGATTAAGTAGTGTGTAAGCTTAGGGACCGATGACCTCAGCAGTTTGTCCCCATAAGACCTTATCACAAATTTCCAATTTTCCAACACTCCCTGCTAGTCCCATTTCGTACTTGTCCCACACACTTGGGTAATAAATATCACAATAAAAACTCACAGTAACCCGATCGAAGCGCCTTCACTCCCCGGTGAAATAATATGGTCGTCGACTAATACCTTCTCCGCTGTTCAGTTTCGCCGTTGCAATCGCCGAGGTTAGCGTCTTCACCCTGGGTATTTATCGCCGTTAACGGTAACACATCCACACTCCATGAGACAGTGCAGAGATCGTTCGGTTCACGTTGAACATTAGCGCGGAATATGGTGATGAAGTTCTCAAAGTCTCCCCTCGGTCGTCACTGATAGAGATGGGAAAGCTGTCCCGCCACTAGCATTTGATTTGGGTAGCTCCCAGCCGAGCGCCACCGAATTCATTGTTTTTCTCTCTCAGCAAATGGCTCTGAGCACTATGGGACTCAACTGCTGAGGTCATTAGTCCCCTAGAACTTAGAACTAGTTAAACCTAACTAACCTAAGGACATCACAAACATCCATGCCCGAAGCAGGATTCGAACCTGCGACCGTAGCGGTCTTGCGGTTCCAGACTGCAGCGCCTTTAACCGCACGGCCACTTCGGCCGGCTCTCTCTCAGCAGTAGAGGCTGTTTGTTGTACGCCTGACTTGTACTGACTGTACTTTGCTACGGTCGTATTTTAAGGCTTTACCCCACAATAACAAACCCTCTTAAAATTTACGATTGCATTTGGTACCACTCGCACTTTCCGCCAACTTGGTACTGCCAGTACAGGGTGTAAAACACGACAAATGGTTCAAATGGCTCTGAGCACTATGGGACTTAACATCTGTGGTCATCAGTCCCCTAGAACCTAACTAACCTAAGGACATCACACACATCCATGCCCGAGGCAGAATTTGAACCTGCGACCGTAGTAACGGTCACGCGGTTCCAGACTGAAGCGCCTAGAACCGCACGGCCACACCGGCCGGCTAAAACAGGACATGATATCTTTGAATGAAATGTGGAATAATAAAATTTACGATGGATTAGGAACAATGCAACATTTTCCACCCTTTAGTGTTATAGGGTTAAGGGGAGTTGGAACGCCCTACCCCGACAATGTTAAATTTAGTGACTTGGCTTCCCTTATTTCAGGAACCACTATAGCCATTGACATGTAAATTTTAAAGGTCATTAAACTGTATGCTCTGAGTCTATTGAACTACAATAATTGGATTTCAGCCACTGCTTTTGGAAATACAATTTTTTTAACTACACGGTAACATTTTGAGTACTTTTTTGTACGTTATCTAAATAATTTTAATTATACATAACATTACTTTCTTCTTTTAGTTCAATAGACTCAGGATATGTGTGTTATTACTCCCTGAAAATCTGAATACTCTACTCGAAGTGGTTTGTGAGATTTAGGGAATAATGCAACAGAAAATGCAAATTTTCAGGAACGGCTTCTAAAGTTTCAAAATACTGTAACTCAATATATGCTTAATTTCTTTTTTATTTTTAGTCACTAAGAAGCATCCTGCACCATTATGTATATCATCCTCTTGGTCTTTTCCCAAGTTTTTTCTTCTTTTCTTCTTTCTGGACTCCTTAGTGGCCAACTGTGCTGCATACTCTGCTGTATCAGTGCGAACCTTGTCCATCCGTTCAAGTTCTCTGATGCTGTTTGCTCCAGGATTAATTCCCATATGATGTAGCACTTTCACTATAACAATGTTGCCATCATTAAAAGCAATAACAGCATCACTGACCCACCACTTTAGTGTCTTCATTCCAACAAAAACATTTTTGGTAAACGAGTCCGTATAAGATTATTGACCGACTCATTGGAATTTTGAGTCTTCAGTAATTCAGGATTTGCCAGGTCTCTGTAAATAGGTTTTATGATATCCGTGACTGCTGCTGGAGTGGAATGTTTATGGCTGTATGAACTGTTTGAGTACTGGCCATTGCGGTAATTGCACCATGAATCAGGTCCAGGAGGACAAAGGTGGTGTACTGGTTTTTCATCAGTTGACAGTCTGTGGAAGAAGGTAGCCCATACTGCCTGCTTCATTTTCATCAAATCCTCAGTATCATTTCTAATGGCCATCCCATAATACTGCTGTAGTTCATCAATCATTTTGTCTGTGCGCCTGCTCCTTATGCTTTTACCATCAGAAAGTTTCTTGTATCTCAGACTTCGTTTCAACTATCTCAACCTGGTTCCCATCCTCTTCTGGACATGACCTATATGACAGCAATCCACAGCCTTCTATACAAAAAATTACCGATTTTATTACACCTTGAAGTAATGCACGTAAAAATTTTAACAGTTTCAACCTGAGTAGATTATATTTAAAAAATAAAGTAAAGTAATTCCGTTGTGAGTTTATAAGTGATATATATATATATATATATATATATATATATATATATATATATATATATAATTTTAATCGGAAAATTGCAAATTTTATAATGAGACAAAAATCCGAAAAATGTGAATTTTTTTTCCATTCTAACTCCCCTTAAAGAAATTAAAGTAACTTGCTGAAACTTGTATCTACAATAACACTGCTACATTGCTGCCCCAAGTGGCATTGAAATTAATGCTACTTACAGGAAAATAATTGACGTTAGCATAATTTACACCCCATTTAAACTCAGGATTGTCTGGATGTGCTGAGCTAATTCTTTGAAAAGATTTTATTTCAACAGGAATTTAAAGACAGATTCATATTAGACCTATGTTTAAGGGCAATGTCTGTCCTTGATCTCACAGACTCGTGAAGCGACAAACATATCCTATGCGCTGCAAGAAAACAATTTTATTCTATTGTATGTAAAGTGTACACATCTCACCTTGACACAGAAAACGAGGTTGTAACTACTGGAAAGGAACGTTCAAGTTTGGGCTTCATTTTCACCAAATCGTTTAGAGGTGTCTCAAATATTGTGGCCAGACATCGTATGTTTCAATAAATTATGGGATAAAACCGTTGATAGGTTCGACGTGGGTACAGTGTGCTACTGCGTTCGCGTTTTGTCACAGACGCAGAATTAATTTGCCGAAAATGTTCGCGGTCCGAATTTCGTCTGCGAGCCGCACGCTTCACGGCCATGTCTTCAAATGCACGCAGTGCTGATTGCTATTGTTAGTTTGAACTTCAGACGGTCTGCGCCCTGCGCAGCGGCTAGCTGGCGGCGTCTTTTGCGCCTTGCTCGCTTTCTTGAGAGCCGTGCATGCAGCACACGTTTCTGTGTCCCGTGTCTGTCCCCAGCTGTCGCCATTAGTCACGTCTCTCCTAGAGCTATGAACCTAGCTTCGTGCTCTCCCGCGAAATAGATGCAGCATGACTGGGCTCCCTCACTCTGTCTCTGTTTTATCAGAATAGCATAGCTGCGACCAGCTGTACACTAGTAGCACAAAATGTAACCCAGAGAGGTGAGGTAGTGAAGTACCCTAACTATATGATAAATTTTGCGCACGCACCTGGGAATTGTGTTATGTATATATAATCGCTGAATTATTATAAATATAGTCCGCAGCTCGTGGTCTCACGGTAGCGTTCTCGCTTCCCGAGCAGGGGGTCCGGGGTTCGATTCCCGGCGGGGTCAGGGATTTTCACCTGCCTCGAGATGACTGGGTGTTGTTGTGTCGTCTTCATCACCATCATTCATGCCCATTACGGTCGGAGGAAGGCAATGGCAAACCACCTCCACTAGGACCTTGCCTAGTACGGCGGTGTGGGTCTCCCGCTGTCAAGCAGTGTGGGACTTCATCATCAATATAAATATACGTCGGCTTAGAGAATTACTTCACTATACATTAGCAGCATTAAAAAACGAAACACACAGAATATCTAACAGCTACCGTTCAAGTTTATTTCACTTACATGAATATTGCATGGGCTTGTATGGCCTCATAACGTGTAAGCGGAACTTGTGCTTACATCACATCTATGGTATACGGCAGTGTTTTTCAACCTTTTTCAATACCCGACCCCTTTCCAAGTAAAAATATTCTAGCGATCCCCAGAACCATAATCAAAGTAAGTCAGCGATTTCAAAGGCAACGTATTTAATTTTCTTTCTATTGATAGTATACTGATCGGCAAATCAAGTTCAGTGTGAAAAGACGTCGCAGTACTCTGCGAGTAGAGATATAATTATATTCTTTTCCGAGGTTGTGGCGGGGGGTGGGGGGGGGGGGGGGGTGGATGGAGGGGTGAGAAGCGGTCAGGGGGGGTTCAGTTGCGTCTTTTCGGTCACTTCAATGAGTTGTCCGAGTACGCCAGCAAGTACGGACGTGATTATTGTCTTCGCGCTTCGCTCTGAGCGACCATAAAATGGACAAGTTTCAGAATTAATGTTAAACAACGAATTGCGTAATTTTAATAAAAAATATATACCATTTTCCAAAGGGCTATGTTTTTGTATTACGGAACCCCTAGATTTGAGACATGTAGCAGGATGGTTATTTCATTTACTTTCATTCAATTTCAAAAGAAGACAACATTTCTCTTTAATTAATTGCGATAATATGTAGTACATATTTTTACAAATGATGGTACTAGTTTTTTGTAAGATATTTTTCAACTCTTCTATAAAGCCCTATCAAGAAACAATGATCACTTCACGGCAATCACCACAATTAACTACACGAAAGAATTGAGAAATTAAGCAGGTGACCAGCAACGACGATTTTGTGCGAATCCCGATGAAGCCAGAGAACTATGAAAATAGAAACAACGTCAACGTGCAATGTGTGAATTAAAGTCTGAATTGAGCTCAGGCATCCTAGATCCGCTCGGTATAAATTGCTGTACTTCGTGCCTTGCCTCACTGGTGCCAATCCTAGCGATCTATTGTTTGGTTCGAAGCTTGTGACTGAAATGCATTCTAGCAACCGTCGTGTCAAATCTTGCACGTGAGCTGTGTGCGTGTTCTTGCAGCCATTTTGTATCACATTTGAACGTGAGCATCTTTTAAATGCGCTATTATAAATTGTTCACGTTCATTGTGATATTTTTATTACAGCAGATGACTGGCACGTAAACTAAGTTGTCAGTAATACACAAGACGCTGCCACTGCACCGCCGTTCCAGCCCGGAAGTGAGGTGGTCCTTTCCCTCTCCCTGCAAGCCTCTAGGAGGTTAATACTATCTGTACAAGAATCAGCGACGCTCGCCGCCATAGTTCCACTCCGCAAAAGTGGGAAGATATCGATAGACGTGTTGCTTCTTACCGCTGCAAGTGTTCGCGTATTTGAACTCTTGAACAGGTTTAAATTAAATTCGTATTCATTATTATAAATAAGTACCAGATCTGAATGTGAGCGAATTTGCAAGGTGCTTTCGCAAAACCTTGTAATTTTCGTGTGACATTTATACCATAGTAGATGCAACATACGTCACCAGGCATGCTGCAACTGGTTACTCCTGCTACCGCCATCCCCCGAGCATAGCTTTACGACCCCCGAGGGGGTCACGACCCACAGGTTGAAAAACACTGGTATACGGTATCGTTCACAAATTTTGAACAGTGGGGATCATTTGAGAGCGAAGTCTTTCGGCACGGCACTCTTAGATTTTGCCCTGAACTGACGCGGCAAGCTGTGCGGCTCGTCCCGGCGGAGGTTCGAGTCCTCCCTCAGGTAAGGGTGTGTGTGTGTGTGTGTGTGTGTGTGTTTGTCCGTAGGATAATTTAGGTTAAGTAGTGTGTAAGCTTAGGGACTGATGACCTTAGCAGCTAAGTCCCATAAGATTTCACACGCATTTGAACATTTTGACGCGGCAAGAAGTCCGAGAATGTTTTACATAACAGTGGGGATCATTACTAGTATTGTAACTGCAAAAGCGTTCTGCATGATTATAGGTGTTTGTAACTAAATCTGATAGCTAGTAGTATGATTTTGAAATACAATGTACTCGTATATCACTGTAACGAAGGAGTAATATGAGGAAACAATCTCTCAGGTTTATCTTTTTCTCTTCCAGCGTTGGTTATGACTATAACAGAAACCTACGGGTTATATTTTACTACTGTCGACATATTACTATCTATATTACTTATGCTGGATTTATAATTTATGTTTGCTTTATTCCTGTGTAGGTACTATGCTTTTCCGCTTTTTTTTTATTATATGGTAGCGAATATTGTCACGCTTTTGCATTATGCACTTCACCCGCTAATAAAATGGCGATCGAAACTGGAATTGATAACCAAAAATAATGTTTTGTTTTGTTCAGTCAGCGACTTATGTTCGCGAATATGTTTTTCTAAATATTTACAAGCTGTGTAAAACTCAACTTTGCGGTTAACAAGAAAAATGATAGCATCTCATCAGAAATTACTCAACAAGCCCTACTATGTGATCCCTTTAATCATCCAACCAACCAACCAATTCAATAGTTAAACGTCACTGAGTATGAACAAAAAATTAAAACAGTCCCCTCTTTAGTGAGTCAAAACTTCACTGAAATCCTTCGTTGAACATGATGCACTGTAATAATATCAAAAGGAGACTCTGCAGTCCATTATGTACATGGCTACCACCTATGGGAATTCTGTGATGGTTTGTCATTGTGTCGTCTTGGTAGTCATCAGTTCTAAGACTGCTTTGATGCAGCTCTCCTAGCTAGCCAGCCCAGTATAAGACTCTTCATCTCTGCATAGCTACCGCGACCTACACCCACTTCAATCTGTTTATTGCATTCAAGCTTTGGTCTGCCTCTCACATTACACTTCCTTCCATTAACAAACAACTGATGCAACAGGCTATATTCCATCAACCCAACCCTTATTTTTATCGTGTCATAAAGCTCATTTCTTCCCAACTATGATCAGCACCTCTTCATTAGATACACGACTGGTCGCACCCAACATTCAGCATTCCTCTGTAATACCATATTTTAAAAGATTCTCTTCTCCTTTTGACTATACTATCTCCACGTTTCGCTCCATATAACTCTGCACTCCAGGTAAATACTTTCAGAAAATACTTCCTAATGCACAAAATGATAATCAATATTTATGCGTTTCCCTTTTTCAGAAAACCTTTTCTGGCCATTTTGCGTGTTACGTCTCTCTTACTTCCGCCATCGTAATGTTATCGCCTAAATTGAGTAACTCGTCACCCATTTATTATTTCTAATGTCTCAATTCCAAATATGACTTAATTCGCCGGCAGGAGTGGCCGAGCGGTTCTAGGCGCTACAGTCTGGAACCGCGTGACCGATACGGTCGCAGGTTCGAATCCTGCCTCGGGCATGGATGTGTGTGATGTCCTTAGGTTAGTTAGGTTTAAGTAGTTCTAAGTTCTAGGGGACTGATGACCTCAGCAGTTAAGTTCCATAGTGCTCAGAGCCATTTGAACCATTTAACTTAATTCGACAGCATTCCATTCCGCATTACAACGTCGTTTGACTACACTATCTGCTCCACTCCATCGACCTTTGAAAGCTTTTGATACCTGTAAGAGAGTTAAGATATGAACTGAAAATTATCGAATTTCCCCTTCAAAATATCTCCTTAGTTTCATACATTGCTTGCTCGATGTAAAAACTGAATAACGTGGGGTAACAGGCTACTACCTAGGGTTACTCCCTTCCCAATTAGTACCTCCCTTTCACGTCTTTAAACTCTTAGAACTACAGGCTGGTAGGGTAGCTAACAACTATGGGACGTTGTGTGTGTGTGTGTGTGTGTGTGTGTGTGTGTGTGTGTGTGTATACCTGTATATGCGCGTGAGTGAGTGTGCGTGAGTGCGTCCGTCGGTGTGTGGGGGCAATGCTAGATGTGTAGGAAGACGTCTAGAGTGGGGGGAGGGGGAGGGGGGAGAGAGAGAGGCCTGAGCAACTAGTGAATGGACTGTCACGCTCAAAGAGCCTGCGACCACGCCCAGTCGGGAACATCCGGCAACCGCACAATAAAGTAATTGCGTTCACTGGCCCCAATACAGCCGAACACGGTGTCATTTGGCACTGCTAAGGACAACAAGCCTTAAAGAGACACCAGCTACGCACAGTAAATCAACACATGCAGTAAAACTATGGAAAAGAGAAATCATCAAAGATGATCAGTAGGTAGATATGTTGCACATTTTATCACTAAGGTGCTAATCAACTGAGGATAGAGATAAAACAGCAATAAAGAAAAATATATAGCTATTTGAAACGTCTGTCTACATAAACTAAGAAAAGACTTCTACAAATGCTTATAAATTATAATGTTTTCACACCTATTAATGGACGTTAATATGTGGTGCGTCCACTCTTCGCCCTTATGATGGCTTCAAATCTGGCGTGGACAGTCTCAGCAAGGCGTCTGAATGTCTGCGGAGGAGTAGCCTACTCTTCCTCAAGAGCTGAAGCCACTGAAGGTAGAGATGATGGACGCTGGGGTGTAGGGCGGAAGCGACGTTGTAGCTCCATTACGTTCACGTTGGGACTCTGGACAGACAAGTCCATTTCAGCAACATTGTTGTCCATAGACCATCGTTGTTGTATGACAGAGTTCATTATCATGCCGATAAACAGTTATTGCCTCCGAACTCTTCCTGTAATGCACCATTAAGCAATGCGGTAAAACGTTTTCATATTCTTCCGCATTTAGCGTTTACTTAAGTGCAATATGGGAAGCACACAGGAACCATGTAAAACACACCCAACCGTAACACCACCTCCTCCTCTTCACTGTTGACGGCGCACCCGGAGATACGTAACGTTCTCCAAGCATTCACCAAACCCAAACGCTTCCATCGGAATGCCACAGCGTATAGCGTGATTCGTTACTCCAAATCATTCGTTTTTAGTCATCCACTGTCCAAGTGGCGCTGCTCTTTACATCAGATCAAGCGTCGCTTAGCATCGACTACAAAAATGTTTGAGATAAGAGGAGCGCTCTGTCAAAGTACCCCATTCGTTTTAACACTCTACGCACAGTCGTTGTGCTAGATGAACTGCTGGTAGCACTGTGGAACTTAGGAATGATTCCTTCCACTGGTTTCGTGAGATATATGGACTATCAGACCAATTGTGTGATTGGATTGAAGAGTTCTTAGATAACAGAACGCAGCATGTCATTCTCAATGGAGAGAAGTCTTCCGAAGTAAGAGTGATTTCAGGTGTGCCGCAGGGGAGTGTCGTAGGACCGTTGCTATTCACAGAATATATAAATGACTTTGTGGATAACATCGGAAGTTCACTGAGGCTTTTTGCGGATGATGCTGTAGTATATCGAGAGGTTGTGACAATGGAAAACTGTACTGAAATGCAGGAGGATCTGCAACGAATTGAGGCATGGTCCACGGAATGGCAACTGAATCTCAATGTAGACATGTGTAATGTGCTGCAAATACATAGAAAGAAAGATCCTTTATCATTTAGCTACAATATAGCTGGTCAGCAACTGGAGGCAGTTAATTCCATAAATTATCTGGGAGTAGGCATTAGGAACGATTTAAAATGGAATGACCATATGAAATTTATCTTCGGTAAAGCAGATGCCAGACTGAGATTCATTGGAAGAATCCTAAGGAAATGCAGTCCGAAAACAAAGGAAGTAGGTTACAGTGCACTTGTTCGCCTACTGCTTGAATACTGCTCACCGGTATGGGATCCGTACCAGATAGGGTTGATAGAAGAGAGAGAGGAGATCCAACTGAGAGCAGCGCGCTTCGTTACAGGATCATTTACCAATCGCGAAAACGTTACGGAGATGATAGATACGGCCTTTTGTTGAAGTTTCGAGAACATGCCTTCACCGAGGAGTCAAGCAGTTTTTTGCCCCCTCCTACGTATATCTCGCGAATAGACCATGAGGATAAAATCAGAGAGATTAGAGCCCACACAGAGGCATAATGACAATCTTTCTTTCCACGAACAATACGAGACTGGAATAGAAGGGAGAGCCGATAGAGGTACTCAAGGTACCCTCCGCCACACACCGTCAGGTGACTTGCGGAGTGTGGATGTAGATGTAGATTTTTTGCAACCATGCTCATTAACGCTACTTGGGAAGAATGACATTGCAGTCGTGGTGGAGACACCAGTGATTGCTTAAATGCCTGTTTTGAAAATAATTTATTTTCTAGTACAATCACGCACACCGTTTCAATATTAAATTGCCGAATTTGTGGCAAGTGGAAGTTTAGCTGCTAAAACACCATGTAAATTTTGAGCTGCCTTGTGAACGTAACTACATAAATTTACACCTACAAATGAGAGAGGTCTTTGTCGGTAGACTACTGAAGAGGCAAAGTGATGTTTAAGGAAATACGGGTGTCTTGGCTGCCAAGTGATGTAGGTTACAAAAACTGAAAATTGAACTGCCACAACTTACCATTACTAGACAGGCAGATCTTTGGAGCCTACAAGTGGCTTGGGCCCCAGTTCAATAGTATGCCCGCAGAGAGTCTGTACCTTATGAGGGGTCTTCAAAACAAAAGGTATGAAACACACTGTGAGTATAATTCAAGTCTTCATTCAAAGTTATCATCAGTGATCTGAGCACATCTATCGTTCTGATTCACGAGTCGAAGGATTCCCTGTTCCCAGACTTACTATGGCTGCGACAGGAGCCAGTCCTTCACTGTGTCCCTCAGTTCGTTGTCCGAGTTGAAGCGCTGTCTCTGTTTTTTGACGTATCCAACACGTGGAAGTCGCAGAGCGAAATGTCCGGACAGTAAGGCGGATGCTCAAGCTACTCCCACTAGAACTTGGCCATTACACTTTGTGTGACCCTGGAGAAGTATGGACGCGCATTATTGTGGGGCAGAATCACTCCCTCCTTGAGCAGCCCAGGTCGTTTGCTCTTGATGGACTTGAGTAGGCTACAGTGTGTCTGAGTACACATCAGTGTTAATGGATTTTCTGTGCTCTAGGAATTCAGTGTGTGTCTGACTTCGGACGTCGAGAAATACGCTAAGCATCACCTTGCACGCTGAGGGCAAAGCTTTAATTTTTTTTAGGGACACGCCGTACACTATATTTGCATCCCTAGATGTCTCATTACGTTATCCCAAAGCGGCATATGCAAATTTCAGTCGACTTGGCTGTTACGAGGTTTCGTTATATTACACTGAACGGAACTGCTCTGCGTCTTGGCAGTCGGGTGATGTCCGTCTATGTGCTCATGGCAGTCAGGTCTGCTACTACTGCTTGATAACCTTAATTACCTGTACGCTCCACGTTGAGATGTGTGCGAAACGTTCATACTTTTAGGTTTGTGTTGTTAAAGACTAAAATAACGTGTCTTGTGTGTACGAGACAGTAAAATTATGGCTGTGAATGCTGAAGTTCCACGGCCGGAACAGGTTAGAAAATATGAAACGTCCCCTTTGGAAAAATTATATATGACTGTGCTTAAACTGACACACAATACTTTTAGCGCAACGCAATCTGACTTTCAAAAATCTCTACAAAAGAATGGCCCTGACTAACATTAACCTATACCTTTCACAAATCACTTACCTCCCCAAAAATCTTCGTTACTCGAACTACTGCAATACAGCGAGCGCCACTACTGCCAGCTAAATAAAAGATTCAAACTACTGAAGGCACTAACTACTGATAGGGGTAGTTAGCAAATGAAAGATTTTGATAGAGAACAAACAATGTATTTACCTTAATAGTCATAACTGACACTCAGTCTTACAAATTTCAAAACTCCGCCATCTCTCTCCCCACATCCACCACTGCTGGCGGCTCACCTCCAACTGCGCAACGCTACGCGCTGTTCACATCCAGCTGCCGCTGCCCAACACTACAATGGCAGACAACAATGCAAACTAGCCGCAGACAGCACACAGCACAGCCAGTGATTTTCATACAGAGCGCTACGTGGCGTTACCAATATAAAAACCTAAACAGCCTACTTACAAATATAATGGACATCAGCGTGACAGCACAAGAAAGTTGCGAAACAATGAAAAATCATACAAGGAGCGTTCAGGCAGACTCCACAGCCTAAAATCTTTCGTAATGTGGGCTGCACTTACCGTAAAGGATGTCTTCAGTTAAAACGTTTCAACGATAGGTTTATATAAGAGGAAGTAAAGTGCAAGCGAGGTAGAATGAAATAAGTAAGTAAACCGTCTATTATTCTAAAAGTAAGCGCCATAACTGTTAATACATATATCCCAATGTGAGACAAAACGCTCAGTGGCTCCTAGGATAAATATTTGCGGTTGCCTATGAAACCACCATTATACCCAAGCGTGCAACTCTTCGTCCGAAGTAAATCGACGGCCATGAATATCTCTGTTCAGGGCTCCAAAAATATAGAAATAGCATGGGGAGAAATCGATGTTGCATAGAGGATGCGTGAGGGCTTCCCAGCGAAACTTCTGCATTGCAGTCGAAATAATGTTGACAACATATTCCATATATTTTCGATCCCTGAAGAAACACATTCGTGGCCGTCGATTTGCTTCGGACGAAGAGGTGCTACCCCTGAGTACAGTCTTAGCTTCGTAAACAACCGCAAGCGATTTTCCGAGAAGACACTGACTGTCTTTTCTCACGGTGACGTAAATGTATTAACAGTTACGGTGATTACTTTTGAAATAATAAATAGTTTACTTACTTTTTTACTTCTGTCTCATTTACATTTGACTGCCCCTTATACACTCATGCTCATAAATTAAGGATAATGCTGATACGTGGTGAAACAACGCTCTGGTGGGCGGTTTGCGGGTTTAAATCAAATCGGGGTATGACCATGCAGTGCATTTGACCTGCGGTCGTCGCATGGTGGCGCTGGTAGCAGTCCACATACGCAGAGGTGTGTTGGTGCATGTCAGAGTACGGTGCAGCGAGTAAGTGTGCAGACGTTTTCATAACTGCTAATGGTGACTGTGTGTTGAAAATGGTCATATTCATGACGTTATGAGGGGTAGAATACTAGGGCGACTGGAGGCTGGTCAAAAACAGCAGATCGTAGCACAGGCCCTCTGTGTGCCACAAAGTGTGATCTCACGATTATGGCAACGATTCCAGCAGACAGGAAACGTGTCCAAGCGCTACAGTACTGGACGTCCACAGCGTACAAGAAGACCGATATCTCACCATCAGTGCCCGCAGACGCCCACGGAGTACTGCAGGCAGTCTGCTCGGGACCTTATGCAGTCACTGGGACAGTTGTCTCCAGACACACAGTCTACAGAAGACTGAACATACATGGTTTATTCGCCCGGAGCCCTGCAAGGTGCATTCCACTGACCCTTGGTCACAGGAGAGCCCGTAAGACATGATGTCAAGAACATAGTACATGATCATTGGAACAGTGGTCCCAGGTTATAGTCTGAACAGTGATTCTCACCGGGTTTTCATCTGGCGTGAACCAGAAACAAGGGACCAACCCCTTAATGTCCTTGAAAGGGACCTGTATGGAGTCGTGGTTTGATGGTGTGTGGTGGGATTATGACGGGCGCACGTACATCCCTGCATGTCAGGTGTATCGGGACGTCATTTTGCACCAGTGTGTCCGCCTTTTCAGTGGTGCAATGGGTACCACCTTCAAATGGCTCTGAGCACTATGCGACTTAACCTCTGAGTCGCCTAGAACTTAGAACTAATTAAACCTAACTAACCTAAGGACTTCACACACATCCATGTCCGAGGCAGGATTCGAACCTGCGACCGTAGCGGTCACGCGGTTCCAGACTGAAGAGCCTAGAACCGCACGGCCACAACGGCCGGCGAACCACCTTCCTCCTGATGGATGATAACGCGCGGCCCCACCGAGCTGCCATCGTGGAGGAGTACCTTGAAACAGAAGATATCAGACGAATGGAGTGGCCTGCCTGTTCTGCAGACCTAAACCCCATTGAGCCCCTCTGGGATGCTCTCGGTCGACGTATCGCTGCACGTATTCACACCCCTAGGACACTTCAGGAGCTCCGACAGGCACTGGTGCAATAATGGGAGGCTATACCCCAGTAGCTGCTCGACCACCTGATCCAGAGTATGCCAACCCGTTGTGCGGCCTGAGTACGTGTGCATGGTGATCATATCCCATATTGATGTCGGGTTACTTGCGCAGGAAACAGGGGCGCTTTGTAGCACATGTGTTTAGGGATAGTTTTCTCAACTTATCACCAATACCGTGGAGTTACAGATCTGTGTCGTGTGAGTTCCCTACGTGCCTATGCTATTAGCGCCGGTTTTGTGTAGTGCCACGTTGTGTGGCACCGCATTCTGTAATTATCCTTAATTTATGAGAATGAGTGTAGTTTGTGATCGAAAGTTTAAATTTACTAGTAACTGCCATGCTATAATTTACTCAACAATTGCCGGCCGGGGTGGCCGAGCCGTTCTAGGCGCTACAGCCTGGAAACGCGCGACCAATAAGGTCGCAGGTTCGAATCCTGCCTCGGGCATGGATGTGTGTGATGTCCTTAGGTTAGTTAGGTTTAAGTAGTTCTAAGTTCTAGGGGACTGATGACCTCAGATTTTAAGTCCCATAGTGCTCAGAGCCATTTGAAACATTTGAGCCATATTCAACAACTATACGGGGTCTCCCAGACAACTTGAGGCAAACTTCGAGACTTGTAGCGAGTGTCTTGAGAAACAAATCGGGAATAGAAACCAACGTCTGAAAACGTCAACCGACGACACTGCATGACGTCGAAGTTACAGATGCCGCCTCCTGCCACCAGGCCATCCCTTCGGCCGCAAACGCGACTTTGTACGCTGATGGAGCGTAGGTGGAACGTCTGGCAGTGTTGTTTGTTACGCAGTGGTCGCGACTGATTGCCACCGTCGCCAGTGGAGTAGATGAACCTAGCTGCTCCGTAGACAGGTCTTGTCTCCAATGAATACGTTGTTCTGTTGCCTTGGTGGATGAAGGACACGAGTTTCCACCTGCTGTTTATTTTGCTCCTGTATACCGAAAAACATTGGAGATTTTAGAAGGTTCCAGTAGGCAAATAAATCGCAGATGAAAACCCGAAGCCATCATTCACCGAGGCTACATAGCATTGCATTCATAGGAGACAAGGAGTTTCTACTCAGCAGCTAGCTGCATCTTCTCCGTTGGCGATCGCGGTAGTCAGTCGCGATCACCGAATACAGAACAACACTGAGACGTTCCGCCTACGGTCCGTCACCGCACAAAGCCACGTTTGCTGCCGAACGGATGGCCCAGTGGCAAGCGCCAGCGCCTACGACTTCGATGCTCTGTATCGGCGTTGGATGACGTTTCCAGAGACAAGTTCCTATCCTCGATTAGTTCCTAAAGACAGCTTTTACAACCTCTCGCTACAATTCTGGCACACCTGTATATAATCACGAATTTACAGTGAGCTGCAGACTTTAAAACAGTTCTCCTGAAAAAGTTTACTTTGGTCATATACCACTTGGCAGCCAACCCTCCCATATGCGATTTTTGCATAGGTTGCGTTTGCACCAGTTGCTTCAACAGTCAGACCATTTCCACCCCAAGAAATACCTCCCTGCCCAGAGGTAAGGGCGAGTTTCAACTGATCACGCGATGGACCATTTTCGTTACGGGTTGGAGTATCGGAAAGACACGCGTACCCAGTTGTCCTCGTGCTGGAGTGGTCCGCTGGTAGGAGGCGCGCTCCAGAGAAATTCCTCGGCGGTGCCTTACACAGTAGTACCAGCGCTGCCTCTGCAGCTGCTATCGGCAGCCTTCCACTTCAGCGGCTGCAGGCGCGCCGACATCCAACCCGCACCGCGAAGGGGAGGTACTTCCACTGTCAGATGCCGCCTCACTGCTTTGTTCGCCGTCTTTTGGAATGTTAGCGAAGCCTATTTTATGCACTACTGGGATCTAACGGTATATTTAAGTGGAAGTGTTGATTTACTTTGTTTTACTGAAAACTTTTCCTCGTGTAACCCGTCTGGTCACATTTTCTATAAAGTCGTAGTTTAATTCTGTCTTAGGTGCATGTCTTGCAACTATCCAATGTTTGTGGAATAACATCATAATCCTTGCCCCGTTGGAAACTTTTTGTTTTTATTTCAGAGTTGCAGGACATTTGTGAACGTTCAACAGTCTCGACTTGTGGTAGTACTTCTCTCGGTCTACAGCAGAGATCAGTTAATTACTCGTGGCACCGACTGCTCCAATATGGCTAGCTCAAACAATGGTACAAAAGCTAGGAACTGCATTATGTAATACAAAGCTGTGGATTTATATTTTTTGGCTTTCGATTTCTGTTAAATTCGGGCCATCCTCGGGCCACAAATGAGGTGTCCAACTGTGCACTTTACAACTGCAATAACTAACCATTCAGTAGTCACTGCAATAGTGTAATGCACAGTTGAATACATCGTTTATGGCCCCACAATGGTCTGAATTTGACAGCTAAATCTATAGTCAAAATAATAATATGAGTACAGCTGAATATTACATGATGTCGTTCCTAACATTTATGAAAAACAATCCAGTACTGCCTACGCAAGATATTAACGGTATAATATACGGTCGCCAGGTTACTGTAACGCTACAATTCCTCTGAAATTGCAGCCACGCACGTTAATAAAAATAGATGTGATGTGCATCAAAGGACGTCGGTTCGGTCCTACTTGCAGCGTTGTACAGCAACAGCGTAACCATTGATTGATTCCAGAACTACAAAATTATTGGAACGTAGCAACACACAATCTATTATTTTCGCAGCGTATCCAAAGTAATTTATAAACACAGGAATCCTGGTAGAAACTGCGTATTTTATTAATGCAATTCAGTGCACAAGCTGTAATGACAAAAACGCACAGACTTCCGATGGGCGAGGGAGAAAGAGAAATTGCACCAGGCTTTCCCTACGCACCTGCATACAGCAATATGGTTCGCTACTCCGACAGTGACCTTAATGGCGCAAAAACCTTTCGTCGGAAGGAGTAAGTTAACATCACTCTAAGCTTGCTGTGAAGTGACGTCAGTATAAAGTGTCTTCAATAAAACTCAATGCGAGCACGAAAATCGATAGGAGTCGCAAATGAAGAACTTTGAAGGGCCGTACTGGATTTCGTAATATGACTTGCATGTTATGACAGTATGCCGTTTCAAATTGGAAATTTGTGGTAAGGTCTTATGGGACCAAACTGCTGAGGTCTTCGGTCCCTAAGCCTACACACTACTTAGTCTTACTTACGCTATGGACAACACACACACCCATGCCCGAGGGAGAACTCGAACCTCCGACGTGGGGGGCCGCACGGACCGTGACAAGACGCCTGACATCGCGCGGCTATCCCGCACAGCCTGCCGTTTCAAGGCAATAGTTATTTGAAGATTGTAACAAACACTTTATTCTTTATAAGATCTGTTATATTTAAAAGTCAATTAATGACACATTGGTTGTAAAGGCCGCCAGGAGACTCTAAGCTGAAAGACACTGCAGTTGAATGTACGTGTTCAGCATGGTTTAATTGGTAGAAATATGGCCTTACGCAGTCGAAAGAAATAGGTTCGCATCCTCCTTCATCCACATTCTTTTTCATACGTCTTAACGTTTTTAAGAGATTCTGGAACTTTTTTATTGACGTAATAGAAGTGTCTCTTGCTTTATTCACAAATATTTAGCCTCTTTTTCCCGAATGCCGGTATGTCGCGATTTTCGAGAGTGCACTTACTTCCGCAAAACGCAACCCAATTAGCAGTCGATACATGTACTGAACGAGTGCACGCCGTTTTTGGGTCACTTCCCAGTTAGCTTCGAGTGAAACTAACTTCTCCCTCGTTGGAGACAGTGGTCCGTACTTCATGGAAATGCCTGCACGCATGGGTCATCTCTGACACCGTCCGTCTATACGAAGACCCTTGTACCACCCCGAAAACCGTTGACTTTTACTTTTCTTCCGCGGTTGCTGCACTGGCTCCTCCCAGGATACCACCGCAATAGCTGCCGTAGGCACTCCCCCCCTCCACAACAACAACAGGAGAATTTGTCTCCGTTAAGTTTCCTGGTAAGGTCAATTCTGCCCGAGACCCGAGACTGACATTGTCTCCGTCTTCTTTGCCGAGTTTTAACTCACTCTAGCTCTCACTTCCTGTCTCAGGAAGAGGCTGTAGCATAAAATTCCTCTCAATACGCGGCGACCAAGACTCACGTGTCGCCAAATATGCGCCACGCTGTTTGTGTGCCTCTTCCCTCATTCACGTCACTGTATGAAAAATATATATCTGTAAATACTTAACATTGCACAATATCACTCCTCCAGCTTTATGGTGAGAAATCAAAATTCTCGTGTCAGCTATCAATGTACTCAGAAGCTAAACAGACTGAAAGTAGCACCCACAGGTTCTGTTGCAGGACTCATCCAAAAATAGTTTATGAAATATTTTAGGTCAATTGTTGTGATTTCCGTTAATAAATTAGCATGCAACAAGTCACTCCATTTTTCAGCATTTCTCGGACCCATTTCCGTTTTTTCGTTGTTCTTCGTTGTTTCTTGCCACGTAAAGCAAATACAATTGGGGCACAAGCGTTCTCTCATGTGTTCGACATCTTAATCTTGTGAAAACGCATTACCAACTGACAGTATTATTGGTGCTGTGAGAGTTGCTTCAATATACTGAAGTTTTGACGAAGTATTATTGTCGATAAATGTTGGACTTACACAGGGCCCTTAAGGGAAATGAATCGGTTGATGCTTTGGTAAGGAAGCCAGTCACAGAGAAGAAATTAGTCATTGTTAAATCCCAGCGAACTGTCAGCGAGGACAAAATTCAAAAGGAATGGCAAGAGTCTTCTTCAAGTAGAGGAAAAGATGAGGTTCAAAAGTACCCCTCGCTACACGTGCGTGGCTGGTTTAACAGCTGCCGAAGTTCAAAGAGCTTCTGAACCACCACTGGACCCCACAGTTTCCGCCACGGGTACTTCGAGAAACATCTGCGTAACATCAATCTTATAGTAGTCGCTCTGTGTGCATGTGTCGAAGGAGAGACAAGTCATATCTTACGTGACTGTACACTGGCGTGATTCCATAGATGTTTTAATATGATATCTTCTGAAACTTAATTGTTTCCTTGGTTTTATTGGAGCAGCAGTACAAGTTACACTCATACATGTTTTTATTCGGAATGGACATCCGCATGATGCTAATACTGAGGTGAATACAGTGTTGTTTACAGTTATTAAAAGTCCGCAGCTCGTGGTCGTGCGGCAGCGTTCTCGCTTCCAACGCCCGGGTTCCCGGGTTCGATTCCCGACGGGGTTAGGATTTTTTCTGCCTCGTGATGACTGGGTGTTGTGTGATGTCCTTAGGTTAGTTAGGTTTAAGTAGTTCTAAGTTCTAGGGGACTGATGACCATAGCTGTTAAGTCCCATAGGGCTCAGACCCATTTGAACCATTTTTGAACGATTATTAAATGTTATATACTGTGTATTTGATTGCACTTTATCATATTTCATTTTTTAATAGCACTGCCTTTTAATTTTTTTTTCATAGATGTAATAAGAAACCTTGACATTTCGTAGTTTACTCAACACTTTAATCGACACATAATGTTAACTTCCAAGTAATAACTACATTAACTATTAACTATTTAAATGAGAAGTGGTGTAAGAAAGGTACCTGTACATCTACAGTTCAAAAAGCAACACTGCGGAAAGGTGACGAAGGATGAGAGACCAATGTACTGATCACATGCCTCTCCACCCCTCAGGCAGTGAGGCTGGTGGCAGTGGATGACCCGGCGTTAGCGCGTGTTCTTCAGGGTCTGACCTATATATACTTCCTGTCGATATAGTGTGTGCACACGTCTGACGTGCTCGTACTCTGAGGTGACAAAAGTCGTGGGATACCGCCTAATATCGTATCGGACCTGCTTTTGCCCGGCATATTGCAGCAGTTCGACGTGGCATGGACACAACAAGTCGTTGGACGTTCCCTGCAGAAATATTGAGCCATGCTCCCTCAAAAGACGTCCATAACTGGGAAAGTGTTTCCGGTGAAGGACATTGAGCACGAACTGACCTCCCGATAATGTCCCATAAATGTTCGACGTGATGCATGTCTGGCAATCTGGGTGACCAGATCTTTAGTTCGAAATGTCCAAAATCTTCTTCAAACTAATCGCGAACAATTGCGGTCCAGTGACATGGCCATTGTCACCTACAAAAATTCCATCGTTGTTTGGCTACAAATGGTCTCCAAGCAGCTGAACGTAACTACTTCTAGTCAATGATCGGTTCAGTTGGACGAGAGGACCCAGTCCACACCATTATGGAACCATCACCAATTTGCACAGTGCCTTGTTGACAATTTGGGTCCATGACTTTATGGGGTCTGCGCTACACTCCAATCCCACCATCACCTCTCATCAACTGAAATCGGGATTCATCTGACCAGGTCCCGGTTTTCTATTGTCCAACCGATATGGTCACGCACCCAGGAGAGGTGCTGCAGGCGATGTACTGTTAGCAAAGGCACTCACGTCGGACATCTGCTGCCACAGCCCATTAACACCAGATTTCGCCCCACTGTCCTAACGCATACGTTCGTCGTACGTCCCACGATGATCTCTGCGGTTCTTCCGTGCAGTGTTGCTTGTCTGTTAGCACTGACAACTCTACGCAAACGCCGGTGCTCTCGGTCGTTAAGTGAAGGCTGTCGGCTACTGCTTGGTCTGGCGAGGCGTAATAATGACTGAAATTTGGAATACTCTGCACACTCGTGACACTGAGGAGCACAGAATACTGAATTCCCTAACAGTTTCCGAAATGGAATGTCCCCTGCATCTAGCTCCAACTACCATTCCACGAGTTCAAAGGCTGTTCATTCCAGTCGTGCGGGCGTAATCACATCAGAAACCTTTTCACATGAATCACCTGAGCACAAATGACAGCTCTATCAACCCACTACCCTTTTATACTTTTGTACGTGATACTACCGTCGTTTGTGCATGTCAATATCGCTATCTCATCACTTTTTCCACTTCAGCTACTATTGTCAAGCGTTTTAGCAGCGTATGATTTATGTATGGGACAATTATAGTTGTTCCATGCTGCAAACTCTCCGACCGTAGCAGATTCAAAGCCCCTACCTCGTGGTTTCATGTTGTCACCAGGAGAGCTGGGTACTGAGTCAACTCTCCTTCTGATGGCACTTCTTATTTTAACACTGGAAGGTGTCCACTGATTATGAAACAACATTCGCGCCGAGTGTTCTTTGCGGTGTCTTGTCGCACCAGGTGACACGACTGCGGCCAAGGCTCGGTGGCTGAATCACCACGGGAAAATTCGTGTGAGCGATTAACGCAGGCGCCGAAACCATGTGCGAGGCGAACTTAAATGCTACGTGCAAGCAGCCCCATTAATTACCGAGGCGGCCCCGAGAGCAGCGTTGCAAAGAGAGTTTCTTGACCTGTTCACGCTCAAGATGTGTCTCTAGTTTACATTTGCTCGTTTACTGCTTTTTACACATTTAAGCAAGCGAGCTAATAATTATGACGTACAGGGCGGTTATAATTAAACTTTCCTCACATGAGAGGACCCCCATGACAAACGAGTGATCATAGAGCGATAAGACTTTGTCTAGATGTTTGTAAGGACTTGCAGAAGGGAAATAACGAAGAAGTCACTGAAAGAAACGCATTTTAATTTCCACACGAGACGGTAACATTTGTCAATTGCGTACTTCGTTTACGTCCCTGGCTACTAACGTTGCTCAGTGTGACGATCATCTGCATCCACGACAGGTAGAAACCGCACTAGAGGTACCATTTCACAACTGTTCCCAGCAGTTTTCGAACGGTGGACCATGGAATGTCTATCCGTCGTGACACAGGTCGTGCGCTGCTTGAAGATCGCACCTTGCGTCCAGAATTGTGACCCAAGACAACAATAACTTCTTCCACAATTTTTGCCACAATTGGCCGTCGGTCTCACCCAGGAGCAACTCCAAAATCGCCAATTAATTCGAACTTCTGAATCATTTTCTTGACGCAGGCCGGAGTGGCCGAGCGGTTCTAGGCGCTGCAGTCTGGAACCGCGCGACCGCTACGGTCGCAGGTTCGAATCCTGCCTCGGGCATGGATGTGTGTGATGTCCTTAGGTTAGTTAGGTTTAACTAGTTCTAAGTTCTAGGGGACTGATGACCTCAGACGTTAAGTCCCATAGTGCTCAGAGGCATTTGAACCATTCATTTTCTTGAACCCTGGTGCAGAAAGAGGGCTTCCCAGTATTCCTTTAACGCGTCGACCCCCACGAATAGCAGCAGCAGTGTTGCTCTCCTAAACTTGGCTGACAGCAGCTGCCGTTAGTAAATGCTCAAATTAAACATCAGAAATTATGGAATAAGTCCTCCATGAAAAACCGAAAAAACTTGTTATAAGAGCAGGCATTTAACTAAACTAAACCAAACTAAAGCTCAATTCAGTGTCTGCTCTACTAGCAAGCTACATTTGTGTAATAATTATTCCTGTTTTCCAAGGAGGACGTAATTCGTAACGTTTGCTTTTTGATTTAAGCGTTTTAGCTCATAATGTATGCTGATAGTTTCAACGTAATGTAATTTATGACACGTTATTCCTTCTAAAGAAGATACCCTCAGAGGTACTGAAACGTGGTCAAGGCTTATTACAATAAACGTTATGCAATTGGTTGGCTGTATACATCATTTATTGAAAACTATTGCTATTGGTCTGATAAATCAGCTTTGCGACTAAGGCCCTGCTGATCTTGTCCAGACCCATATTCACTGTCTACAACTGTAATCCACAGTGCAGCCGTGGTTCAAACCAACATAGCCGTACCAGTACTGGCGTCTGACAGCATGTCAAGTCACTGACACTACTACCAACGTAAATCCTGCATCCCACAATCTGAACTCTTTTGCTATAAAGGTAAATAGTTTCCAGCGTACAGTGGCTGTACATAGTTGCCTGTTTACGCATCATAACAGGGTTATTACGTTGCACGTGGGCTGATCTACGAATATCATGTTACGTCACTGCCCACAGAATTAAATCAGAGACAAAGGTAAGTTACGTCTAGCCAATTATAGCAGCTCTCGTCATCAGCAATATTACCTGATCCGAAGACAAGATTTCTCAGAAGACACAGAAGAGCAAATGCAGCGCAAGAAGTGAAGGCAGTTTTCCTTATTGCTTCGCAGTTCGGCAGCTATGAGTCAACAATGACATGTCTTAACTGCACTGTTGTCCTTGCGCGTTGGCTGTGCTGTTTCGCTGAATAGCTCTACGTACTGAACGATTTCAGAACGTCTCATTACGAATGCCTCATTTTTCTTATGCACCAAGGAACAAATGACGGGATTGATTCTTTTCCTGTACTCTGAAGGGACTAAAACTACGGTGGTCATTTGCAGAATGCAGCAGCAGTGTTGTTATAGCTGTCTTAGTGAGCGAAAAATTTACGAGTATATTAACCGCTTTAAATGCGGACGATTGTCGGACTGCAAACAAGAGCATTCGGGTAGATCATCCACTTCGGAATAGTGCAGAAAAATTCAGGGTATTTGTCATGCCAGGATTGATGACACTGCACATGAGATGAACAATTGCAATCTTCCATCAATCTCCAACCAATCACACTATTTGTGCTAGTTGTGAACCACGTCAGCTAACAGATAAATGCAACAAGAGCGTCTGTAAATATCTAAATCACGACAGTATTATCTAAGACGCTTTGATGAAGAGGGAGGACGGTATCTTCTCGGTGGCATAGTTACCGCTGATACAACGTGGCTCAATTACTGCGACTACAGACTACACGGTAGAGCATGGTATGCAAGCATCCATCTTCACCTGCAGCAAAAACGTTCAAAAGCCAAGTTTCTGCAGTGAAGTTGGTGATAACGGCGTTTTGGGTTATGAAAGGTCCACTGTTGACTCATTACACTCCTGTAGATCATAAATTGAGTAGCTACAGGTACAGTGAGTTATTGCGAAATCAGAAACACACAATAAATACGAAAGGGGGAGGAAAGCTTATAAAGCCTGAAATGTTGCTCCAGTACAGCGGAAAAACAATCCAGTTCAAATGGTTCGGAGCACTATGGGACCAACATCTGAGGTCATCAGTCCCCTAAACTTAGAACTACTTAAACCTAATTAACCTAAGGACATCACACACTTCCATGCCCGAGGCAGGATTCGAACCTGCGACCGTAGCAGTCGCGCGGTTCCGGACCCAGCGCCTAGACCAGCTAGGCCACCGCGGCCGGCAAACAATCCAGTGAATTCAAAATCATGGCTTTCAGCTGCTGGAGCACCTACATTATAGTCCTAAACTAAGTGATTTTTCTCCTTTTTAATTAAAGAAGGAGCATCTGCGTGAATTCAAGGCCTGATGACAAGGTTGTGGGGGCTCACGTTGCCACATCTCTCCCTCCAGTGTGGAATCAAGAGACGAACGGGTGTTCAGATGTTTCAGGAAATTTGACTTGTTCTCGTAACACTTCCACAGATTTAACATCTCTTCCACCTTGCCTTAAGTACGGACTCTTCAACGTTCTTTTAATTGAAAGGAATAGCGTAGTGTTGGTGGCTACTGTAAGCGAAAAGTATAAGTTTTCCAAGAAAGGCAGGACTGTTTGAGTACAACGTCTCCACTTTAGTTGAAAAGGATTACAGGAATGAATCGACAATAGCACTACCCACAGAATAGATCACCCGGACTGAAACATCACGAAAAATCTAATCCAAAATGGCCGAGTATGAATTCTGAAGCAAAACAAATTTTTTTTCAGTTCTTTTCTATTCTACAGACCTCATGACTGAAGTTGCAAATACTAGCGTAAGACTTTACGTAGATCTTGTGTGTACGAAGTAGCGTTTCGACAACGCTTTCAAAACAAAAAAAAACCGCCGATATAAGCTGGTTTGGTTTAAATGACCATTTTTGCTATCACCTGGAATTTCACCATTGTCTTCTGGAACATCCTGTATTATTGGATGTGTATTTCAATTCCGTGAACGCGTCTACCTGCGTGGAAATATGTACTAAAACCGTGCGGTAGCGTTCTCCCTTCCCGCGCCTGGGTTCCCGGGTTCGATTCCCGGCGGGGTCAGGGATTTTCTCTGCCTCGTGATGACTGGGTGTTGTGTGATGTCCTTAGGTTAGTTAGGTTTAAGTAGTTCTAAGTTCTAGGGGAATGATGACCATAGATGTTAAGTCCCATAGTGCTCAGAGCCATTTGAACCCCCCCCTTTTTTTTTTGTACTAAAACCTCTAATGAAAACATATCACAGTGTATATGATTGCTTTTTCTTTGGTTGCGTCAGACTACGTGGATCTTGTTACTGTTGTTATGATGAGTTGAGCCGTCACCCATTTACGCTGACATGATGAACGATGACCTCTGTCCATCTTCCCCTAGGTTTTCCTCTACGCCTTTGACTTTATGATCTTCCGATCACTTCAGCTTCTTGTAGTAAAGCTGTTGCTTTCATGATATGCCCGAAGTACCTTAATGTCATCTTCAGTATTTTGACAGGTAAAGATATTTTAGAATTTTTTTCCAGGAATGTTTAATTTTTTTACTTCTTCAGTCCATCAAATCCTCAGGACCTCTCCCCAAACCCACACAAAGAACCAATGTTTTGTGATCCACTTGGTACATTGTCCACGACTTACTTCCGTACAAAACTATAGGAAATATTGAAGTTTCAGCAATTTTTATTTCGGCCAATAGTGAAAGTTTAACTTTTCTTTACAATACTTCCTTAATTTAGCTGTAGCTGGCGTTCCAAATGGTACCTTTCTTCTTACTTACTCATCGCAAGAGCTGCTTTTTAAAGTAGTAGATCCTAACAATATATTATTTATTGCCTTTGCCAACGATTTCTCCGCTTATCACCACATTAGCCTTCATTCATGTTGTCAAATTTTTGTTTACCTCAAATTTAGATTTAGGCCGATTTCACTTACCTTCATATTTTTTCCGGTATGCTTTTAATGTAGTCCTCATACTTGCTACAAGTTTCGTGTCATCCGCACATCTTCAGTTGTTGCTTAAATGCTCAAATGTAATTCCAGTTTCTATATCATTTACATCACATACTCACCACAGGAACTGAAAACAAACAGATATAGTATACATCTCTCTCTGACTCCTTTGTCTATCCCTAAAATTTTTGCTTGTTTTAATGTATTTCTACTGTTGCCCTGGGTTTTTATACTGATTGCTGATTAACGTGCTCTGGTATTACCATAAATACCAGTACTTCTCAGTTTCTTGAGGCACTTACGCAACCAGATGCTTTACTGTAGTCTATGAGGAATTTTGCTAGCATATTGCATCGAAGCTATTGTTATTCAATATTCGCACTTTTTTGGGTTCGTCAAAATTTGTGTGTAAATGGTTTCCTTCCATTCTGTAGGGCAGATATTTGTACACCGAAACTTTTGGTACAATACTGTAATTCAATTGTTTCATTTCCCATAGTTTTAGTAGCTCCATCTGGAGGCCATCATACCTTGAAGCTCATCATCCAGTAATATGTTTAGGGTCCATCGAACATCCTCTTCTGTAACTGTGGTTTATCATATCGCCTTCTCACTTGATGACACGACTGGAAAGAGAGACGGCATCAGAAGTCAGCGCTGGAAGCTGCAACTGTCTTCATCTGCCTCCCCACTCAGACTGCCTGTAGAGTTGGAACAGCATAGCTGGTGGAGGCGCGGGAAGCCTTCCTTCCGAGGAGGTAGAGGAATGCGCCGCAGACAACGCACGTGCGACGTTCGGCCAAGGACAGGTCGAAGCCGCTATTTGCAAGCGTTGCGTCACTGTTACTCACGCACGGATCCGCCAGCATAAGGCCTAGGCGGGACAGGATGTTACCGGTGCTTCAGACCTGCGGAAACCCTGTTGCACAGTACGGTACTCTGAAAATGAACTCTCGTGAACATAACCGCACTTGCACAGAATCGATTAGAAATAATTACCCTCTGAAAATTGGAGGCAATGTTTCTAATACTGTGTAGATTTCTGTGAAAGGGGAAGTACTGTTTTAACAATACTCGTCCTTGAATTATTGTATGTGATGAGAAATTTGAGCGACAGGCATCTTAAAGGTCATTTTCTTGTTGTTGTTGGCATTGTTAATATGTACTTCAGCCCGAAGACTAGTTTAATGCGCCTCTTGCATCCTGTGACTGCCTCTTCACCCCTGAAGCCTACATTCATTTGGGAAGCTTACTGTAGTCAAACCTTGGTCTCCCTCTATCACCGAACTGATGGTTCTTAGAAGCCTCAGAATGTACGATAAATTTGTTTTCTCTGCTCAGTACCTCTTCTTTCGTTATTCGATCTACCCATATAGTCTTCAGCATTCTTCAATAGCACAGCGTTGTAAAAATTACTCTCTTCTTTTCTGAACTTTTATCATTCACTTTTTACTTCCGTACAAGACTACACTTCAGACATATATCTTCAATTTCCTACCAAAAGAATTTATATTCGATGTTAAAAAGTTACGCTTTTCCCCAAACGCTGTCTTTGCTGTTGCCAGTCTGCATTTTACAACTTCTCTCTTTCTGCCACCTCTAATCTGCTGGCCAAATAGCAATACTTCTGCACTTCTTTAAGTGTGTCATTTTCTAATCTACGAGGAGTGGTCAATAAGTAATACAGCACACTTTTTGTTTCTGCCAATTTCGGTTGCAAAAATGCGAAATTTGTTATGGGAGATCGTGGAATATTCCTGCTTCAGCTGCTATAGTTCCATGAAGTTTCGACAAGTGGCGGCGCTATACGTAACTTTCAGAATGGAGTTTGCAACGGAGATGAGTTCCAAGCAGAGAGCTGTCATTGAGTTTGTTTTTGCGGAAAACCAGAGCATCGTAGATATTCATAGGCGCTTGCGGAATGTCTTCGGAGATATGGCGGTGAACAAAGACACAATAAGTCGTTGGGCGAGGCGTCCGACATCATCGCAACAATGTCCTGCAGACCTTTTCCTCATCCGCACTACGTCTCGGAACTCACATCTTCCAACTTCCATCTGTTTGGCCCAATGAAGGATGCACTCCGCGGCGAAGCAGTACGTGAATGATGGGGAGATTGTTGGTTCAAAATGGCTCTGAGCACTATGGGACTAACCTAAGGACATCACAAACATCCATGTCCGAGTCACGATTCGAACCTGCGTTCGTAGCAGTCGCGCGGTTCCAGACTGTAGCGCCTAGAACCGCTCGGCCACTCCGGCCGGCAGATTATTGGTGCAGAAAGACGTTGGCTCGACGTCGACCAGTAGAGTGGTACCATACGGGCATGCTCCTAATAAGATGGCGTAAGGCCGATGCATTGAACCGAGATCACGTTGGAAAATACTGTTTTGTAGCCAAAAGAGTGAGGAATAAAATGGTGTTGTGGAATACTGAAAAAAAAACAACCTGTTTGTAATGACTATACTGATTGTGACTCTACCTGTGTAATTTACTAAGCATTGTTACATGTACTGAAAAACACAGATAAAGTGGAAGACTTGCGTTTCAAAGGTGTCTGGTTCGATCCCTGGTCAGTTCTAGCTATTTATATTTGTCAAACACCACGTCTTTCGCCTCTAGCTATGTTTAGTAATGCTGAAAATGTCGAATTGCGCCGTGCTTCGTAGCCCACATTAAACTGTAGCTCTCCTTGTCACTTGGGACCGGAAAAAATCGTTTTTTTTTTTTTGGCCAATATGGGTGTTATTTTTTGACAATATTATTGTTATTTTCTGACGGTTTATGTTCCGAGTATGACCTTTATTTTTGTCGTATTTCCTTTGTTTTTCAATGTTACGTAAGAAATGAATATATAGCCACCAGTTACATTGTTATTATTATTGTTATTAATACTGACGTCATAGCTATTTATTGTTGTTATTCGTAAAATAAACATTTACATTTTAAACCTATTAAATCGAATTTATTAAAGAATAATTAACTCAGCAGCCAAACAACGCTCAAAGTAGTTTAAAAATAAAAAGTATTGTTGTAAGTTCAAAAATATCTGCAGAGATATTAAGCCGCCAGACAGTCAAAACTTCACTATATTGTGAAAACTGCCGCTCGGTGTTGACATTCGAAGAACTTTATAAAGGTAACTGCTTAGAGCAGCCAGACTTTAGCGGTAAAGCATCTTCAGCGTTTAGCTGTACATATGCAACTTTATTTCTCAACCGCTCACTACAAGCGTAATCAGTGGAGGAATGGCTGTACAGTGAAAAATCAAAACTACTTTAACATACAATAGTGCGTGATCACTTGTACTATATAAATAAATGTCACGATGAGGTGCATACAAACAATAAAATTGACTTCATTGAGATTCTTATATATAGTGTATATGTATTCGAACATGGATGTCAAACTGCACACGTTATATTTCCCGACCATTTTTCACAGCTAAACTAGCCAGAAAGGCGAGTTTTGTAGAGATCTTTGATGCAGAGTATCAATTAAACTTTCCGTTTCGTTGTACACAAGTGTCAAAGTGAAAACACAGCAAATGCAGAACTTTAGCTTAGCATACAAAACATCAAAATGCCGCCTTGCCTTGCTTCTTTGTTTGGGTCACGCAGGCGTGTTTCTGGCGATGCAAAACAACAATGAGAATCTTTGTCTCAAAATCTACTTAACATTATTTTTACTACTTTGTGAAGTGAAGAATGCGATGATAACCTGATCTGTAGCATAGTCTGAGACCTTATTGGCTGATATTAGCACACCGAGTAGACGCCATTCTGTATTACGTGTTTAAAAACCTATGGCGCTAGATATGTCGGTTTACGGACTATAAAAATGTAGTTCTGCTGATGCGCCAAATTAACGATCTCTCCGTAACGCTTGGTTTTGCTAGGATTTGTTACACAAAAGAGTCAGGAAATTTGACGTCGGCAGATAAATTTGTCACCCGTTGACATCAGGCTCAGGCATCAGTTGTTTAGTTGAGAAGTAAATGATCATTTCAGGGTTATATTCTTGCCCCAGTCTTAAAAATGTAAAGATCCAATTTTAGGTTTAAACAACAGTCAGTAACCGACATTAGTAGCTTGGAGCCATCACATCGTGAACATTTCTTGCCGACAACGTAAAAAATACTAGATAGCGTGAAAAAGAAACTGCCAGATACTCGTTATATCTCCAAAAACAGCTCATTTCATCTTATTTATCGCGTTAACGTTTACGCGAAATTTTCTCGTCCATAGCTATAATTGACTGGGTAAGTCAGTACAAAAGTCGAAGGAAGGGATATCACCTCCAATAGGACCATGCCTAGTGTACCACCTTTGGGCGGTTTTACCTTTTCCGTAGACAAATAAGCAACAAAAATATATGATTTAAGTCTTATGGCTGATTTGAACCATACATAAATCTGGTTTCCGCCACCGTTGCAATTACCATTTCCTGATTGTGCTAATGGAATGACAGTTATTTTACAACATGACACTATTCTACACATTACTTACGAATAGTTCAGTTAGGATGACCACCTGTCCCTGAATGGGAGCACGCGCGGGGTAGCCGTGCGGTCAAAGCGCCTTGCCACGGTTCGCGCAGCTCCCCTCGTCGGAGGTTCGAGTCCTCCCTCGGGCATTGGTGTGTGTGTTGTCTTTAGTTAGTTTAAGTTAGATTAAGTAGTGTGTAAGCCTAGGGACTGATGACCTCAGCAGTTTGGTCCAATAGGAACTTACCACAAATTTCGAAAATTTTCCAGAATGGGAGACAATCAAAAGTTTAGTGCGGTAAAGGAGCCACGGCTGCAGGTAAGGCTATCAGACTGACAGCGACCGACACGCAACAGGTTGAGGCCATCGCACTGTGAGGTTGCGGCCGCTACTATCTATGCCTGTCCTCCACTTAATTCTGGGATTACTTCTTGGCGTGTCGGACTCCAATCTCCCAAGCACTCTCAGCGTCATCCTAGGTTCCTTAGAGGCTTCTGACAGTGTAGCACGGCTTGAAATAAATGTACGATCATGCGTACAATTTAGCATTCTATGGCATTTACTGCAAACATTCTTGGCAGGTATAAAATACATCGTCATTCAAAAAGTCCCGAGACTGATTTTTTTCCCTGGAATACAAGTGAAGTCGACGTCGTAATTGTGGTGGGAGCTTGAACTAACAGCTGTAAATAAAAGATACACATTCTATCATTCAGTTTCAAGCAGTCAGTGTTAAGTAGTATAACTACTCACGTTATAGATGTGATGGTGCTACTTTCGGGAGCACGTTCCTCGTACTAAGAGCAAAGGAAGCATGTGGCTGATGAAATTCCCATTGTTTTACGATAATAGCACTTGAAGGCAATGGCGCTACTTCTCGTCTTCAGCGGTCTAAGCGATAAGATTAACATTGTGGCACTCCTTATATCTCCATTTAAATGCAAAATCCTTTGTTATTTGTTTGCACAATGGACAATGTCTGCTACTTACGAACTGCCTTGGCTTGCAATAAAATAACATTTGTAATCTGGTTGTAGATACCTTAAACACTGTGGTATCTTCTCCCATATTGCTACTTGCTTTTGTTGTTTTCGTCAGTGTGTTCCCTTTAAATGTCATTCTTATTTTTTGCTGTTCACTTCGATTTGGAATTTTTCTTTATTTCCTAAGCATATCACCCTGTTCACTGATTCCACAAACATTTAGAAACTTGTATTCTGCCAGTTTCATTCTTCTCGTTCCTAAATGAAGTAGCGGCAAAGCTGTCTCTTACCCTGGCCCTCTGTGTGCTAAGAATAATTTCGGAAGGGCACACTCCACGTTGTTTCGCAGTGCTAATGCAGATACGACACGCTTTGCCTTCGATTTTTCCTCTAAAGGCAAAAGGACAACAGGTCCATTTCTTTCTAAGGGGTAGTATCTGATTTCCATTCTTTGAAAATTAATTCAGTGGCTTAATACCAAACTAATTCTTATGTTCACAAGCAACTACACATGTTTTAAAGCTGACCCATGGGAATATTTATAGGTAGGCTGCCTTCCTGAATTCTCTTTGCGTTTGCCGGGTGAATTCACAATTGTACATATGCAGCAAACATCATGGTTCCTTCGTGGGACTTAAAGTCAGATTCTCAGATCAGTTTGACGTAATACTATATTACATCACATTAAGTTGAGGATCCAGTTTCACACCCCCACAAACACATCAAGAATTTTCAGAAAGGCGATATTATCTCGCAGAAGATGACAGTGATCTTGTCCTGTTATTTTTAGGAACAACATGGTACAATGTACTGAAGTAATGCTATGGAGCATATTATTTCGCAATAGGCAGGTTTCTGGGAGGGGGATATGTGTGTATGGGGGGGGGGCGAGGGACGGGGGGAGGGGGGATGGATGTAATGGGGGCAGGGAGAGTTCGGAACTGGAGGGTGTACGTGGAAATCAGAAAGGGATACAGAGTACTACAAACGGAAAAGATGGTTGATGCTACGTTCATATTCGTCAGTGGTTTCTCATGGCGAACAGACGGTGAACTATGTCTTGTTGTTTGACGCATTTGTTCCTTGCTGTCAATATACAATTTTGCCCATGCGTATAGAGGGGATGGACAAAAATATGGAAACGCCAAATAAAGATTACCATGCCTAATACGGTGTAGAAACCGTCGGCGTTCAAAGCAGTTTCCACTCTTCCCGGAATGGATAAATGCAGTCCTTGTATGATTTTCCTGCAAAATAGCGGCATGTTCAGGCAACGATAATGTAAGCGATCAGATACCCTTACCTGTAGAGTAGACCACTAAGGCTCAGTTATATGGGATATGATGGATGTGGTAGCCAGGGCAGATGCAACAATGCATCCTCGTTCTCACAAACCAGTCCTGGACAATGCGAGCTGTGGGAACAGGGGCCCTGTCATCTCGCGTCATAGCATCATCATGGGGAATAGTTTTACTAGGGGTGGATCTGATCAGCCTAAATCGTCACATGACCCTTGGTAGTAACGTGACCTTGCACAGTAATCGTAGCAACCACGAAATGGCTGCCCAAATCATTACCGAACACCCGCCAGTTTTCACTCTTGGAATGTAAACCTGGTTAGAAGTTGGAAACAACACTTTTTCTAAGGGCATTTGCATCACTGATGAACAGTTTTTAAATTCCAGTTTCCTTGCATATGGAGTTCCACTCACGTATTTTGGTGTCGCGAGTGCGACATTCAGTTCTACAGTGACTTTTGCATCTGTCGTCTTCTTATTTTTTGTGACAATCATATCGAATGACCGTCCGTCCCGATCACTCAAAAGACACTTTCGCTCGCTGTGTTACTTAGCAGATGATTTTCCGTTTAACCTCTATGTGGTTCAAATCTTCGATACGGGGCTTCTTGAAACACTGAACACTTCCGCTTCATTGGTTACGGAAGCACTAAGCACGAGGACACCACCAATTTCCTCACTTCTGAATTCACTTAGCTCTGACACAACGCGCTCACAGCTACACAAAACACGGTCCTGATCACGACTGACACCTGTATCGTATTGAGAACATTCTGCAAGTGCCGTTCGTGGACAAGCATAACAGCGCAGGCTGTCAGGCTTGCTAGTGTCTGCTTTTATGTGCTCCTATGTACCTGACACCCATATATTGTGAAATTAGAAAGTTTTTCGGAAGAGATCTGACACCACATATAATTGTTGTAACAAATTAGATTATTCTGAAAATATTATCCCCGTAACTTCAGTTTGTCGAAAGATGATTTCGTAACTAACTACTGAATGGAAATACGCAGAAGAAACTAACTTCATCATTTTCAAATCTTCAATAGCAGTAATCGTGGTTACTGCAAATGTATTTGAATTGAGTTCTGGGTCAAGGTGACTGTGGTTCATGACCTAGCACTGGCATAACAAGTGGTGTGTTGCACAGTCTGCCTTGTACCACTGTCCAAGTACCCACAGCGTTCTCTGCTTACTGTGATACAAGCGAGTTCCATGGCCCATAAAACTCTCCCCGCTTACTCACTGTTGGTGGCAAAATGTCACAAGCCTCTTGACTCCGGTTATATTATAACAATCAAATGTTTACCCTTCCCATTTCCTTATTCACAGGAAATACACTGTGCAACACAATTAAAGGATCACTTTTTCGAAAAACTGTAATGGTTTCAAAATGCAAACCAGAAGCTTGAAATTTGGCTCATAGGTGGCTACAACCTTACTCTGTAATAATGCACAAACGTGGCGCTCTGTGACGTCACCGTCGGGCTCGGCGACGCTTCAGACAATAAGGTTTCAACACTTACGAAACGAAGGACATGCCGCTCGGGTTTGGCCGAGCGGTCTGGTCCGCTGTAGACGTGGACTGTGCGGCTGGTCCCGGCGGAGGTTCGAGTCCTCCCTCGGGCATGGGTGTGTGTGGTTGTCCTTAGGATAATTTAGGTTAAGTAGTGTGAAAGCTTAGGGACTGATGACCTTAGCAGTTAAGTCCCATAACATTTCACACACATTTGAACATTTGAACAAAGGCCACAACTCAGAAGTTCATATGATATGTAAGATGCGTTAATGATTTCACATTGGACCCAAATTACACCACAATTCCTCCTATCGGGACAGTGGCCTTGTCATACGACACGAAGGTCGTCACAGTCCTTCTTACCCAGAATTTCACCCCTTCTTTTGATGCATTTGCGATGTAGGAGAGAACTGTGATGTCCAGTGTTGAAATCACTCGGTTTTCTTATGAGTGACCGACAAAACATGTCAGACACGTCAGCACTCGGAAACGACATCAAAAGGCCGTAAGACGGGGTATGAAGGGTGTCAATGAAACCACCCTTTTCCATGGGACGTTGATTGCCGCACATTTCGCGGTCGAAAACGATATTTCGTATTGCGATGACTAACACGACGATGCTCTTAGCAAACTTTGACACTGCTGACCCCCCACCCCTGACATTTTAACCCTTCTCTAACGACATCTACATCTACATCGACGTGATTACTCTGCTATTCACAATAAATTGCCTGGCAGAGGGTTCAGTGACCACCTTCAAGTTGTCTCTCTACCGTTCCACTCCCGAACGGCACGCGGAAAAAACGTGCACTTCAATTTTTCTGTGCGAGCCCTGATTTCTCTTATTTTATCGTGATGATCATTTCTCCCTATGTAAGTGGGTGCCAACAGCATGTTTTCGCAATCGGAGGAGAAAACTGGTGATTGAAATTTCATGAGATGATCCCGTCGCAACGAATAACGCCTTTGTTTTAATTATTGTCACTCCAATCCACGTATCATGTCTGTGACACTGTCTCCCCTATTTCGCGATAATACAAAACGAGCTGCTCTTCTTTGAACTTGTTCGATGTCATCCGTCTGTCCCACCTGATGCGGATCGCAACCGCACAGCAATACTCCAGAATAAGGCAGACAAGCGTGGTGTAAGCAGTCTCTTTAGTAGACCTGTTGCACCTTCTAAGTGTTCTGCCAATGAATCGCAGTCTTTGGTTTGCTCTACCCACACTGTTATCTATGTGATCGTTCCAATTTAGGTTATTTGTAATTGTAATCCCAAAGTATTTAGCTGAATTTACAGGCTTCAGATTTGTGTGACTTATCGCGTAATCGAAATTTAGCAGATTTCTTTTGGTACTGATGTGAATAACTTCACACTTTTCTTTATTCTGGGTCAGTTGCCACTTTTCGCACCATACAGATATCTTATCTAAAGCAATTTCCAAGTCGTTTTGATCATCTGATGACATTAGAAGACGGTAAATGACAGCATCATCTGCAAACAATCTAAGAGTTCTAATCAGATTGTCTCCTATGTCGTTAATATAGGTCAGGAACAATAGAGGGCCTATAACACTTCCTTGGGGAACGCCGGATATTCCTTCTGTTTTGCTCGATGACTTTCCGTCTATTACTACGAACTGTGACCTTTCTGGGTGAAAGGTATCAGACGGATGCGATATTCGTCGACTTCCGGAAAGCGTTTGACTCGGTGCCCCACTGCAGACTCCTAACTAAGGTACGAGCGTATGGGATTGGTTCCCAAGTATGTGAGTGGCTCGAAGACTTCTTAAGTGATAGAACCCAGTACGTTGTCCTCGATGGTGAGTGTTCATCGGAGGTGATGGTATTATCTGGAGTGCCCCAGGGAAGTGTGGTAGGTCCGCTGTTGTTTTCTATCTACATAGATGATCTTTTGGGTAGGGTGGATAGCAATGTGCGGCCGTTTTTTGCTAATGATGCTGTTGTGTACGGGAAGGTGTCGTCGTTGAGTGACTGTAGGAGGATACAAGATGACTTGGGCAGGATTTGTGATTGGTGTAGAGAATGGCAGCTAACTCTAAATATAGATAAATGTAAATTAATGCAGATGAATAGGAAAAAGAACCCCGTAATGTTGGAATACTCCATTAGTAGTGTGGCGCTTGACACAGTCCCGTCGATTAAATATTTGGGCGTAGCATTGCTGAGCGATATGAAGTGGAACAAGCATTTAATGGCAGTTGTGGGGAAGACGGATAGTCGTCTTCGGTTCATTGGTAGAATTTTGGGAAGATGTGGTTCATCTGCAAAGGAGACCGCTTATAAAACACTATGCGACCTATTCTTGAGTGCTTCTCGAGCGTTTGGGATCCCTATCAGGTCGGATTGAGGGAGGACATAGAAGCAATTCAGAGGTGGGCTGCTAGATTTGTTACTGGTAGGTTTGATCATAACGCGAGTGTTACGGAAATGGTTCAGGAACTCGGGTGGGAGTCTCTGGAGGAGAGGAGGAGTTCATTTCGTGAATCGCTACTGAGGAAATTTAGAGAACCAGCATTTGAGGCTGACTGCAGTAAAATGTTACTGCCGCCAACTTACATTTCGCGGAAAGACCACAAAGATAAGATAAGAGAGATTAGGGCTCGTACAGAGGCATATAGGCAGTCATTTTTCCCTCGTTCTATTTGGGAGTGGAACAGGGAGAGAAGATGCTAGTTGTGGTACGAGGTACCCTCCGTCACGCACCGTATGGTGGATTGCGGAGTATGTATGTAGATGTAGATGTAGAAATCACGAATCCAGTGGCACAACTGAGGCGATACTCCGTAGGCACGCAGTTTGGTTAGAAGACACTTGTGAGGAACGGTGTCGAAAGCTTTCTGGAAATCTAAAAATATGAAATTAATTTGACATCCCCTGTCGATAGCACTTATTAATTCATTATACCGCTGCACCTCCATTGAATACGATCGCACCTATTTGGAGTGCAGCACGCTCGCAACACGTAATTTTTCCTCTCGTATACAGGTTAGAAACACTAGTAACTGGTTCAGAACGTAAATTTGAACGTGATGTGAACAGCAAAGAATGGTTCTAATTTGGGCCCTGCTATGGCGTTATCATGAGGGGGGGGGGGGAGGTTCACATCGATACACGTGTGTATAAATGTATAAATCTGCAGAGCGCCCTTCTAAGACCCCCTGCCCCCTCCCCAGTTTGGCAACGCCGTCGATGTGCTACTTTTGTGTGTGTGGACGGCAGTACATTCTGTAACGCCACGCCACGCCCCACCAGCGGCTGGTGCTACGCCGTGGCTGAGTGCCTGCCAGTGCGGCACGCCGCAGACACCTGCGCGTGTGCTAGCTGGCTGCCGCTGCCCGCGCCTTGAAGCCCGACCCGGCCCGCCACGGCTCCGGTTAGCGCCGTGACGTAGCGCACGCGCGTCGAAATAGAACCGAAAACAAACATGCCTGTTCCTTTGATCGACTGCTCCACGCAACGCGCCATTGTTCGCCTCTCGTTGCTGGCTAGCGCCGCAGCGCCCGCGCCGCCGAACTCCGTCACCAGCTGATGAGGCTGCACAGCTGGAATGTCGACGCAATTTTAAATAGTGTACGTGACCGTATACTCAACTGGTCACCAAATCTTGCTTCTTTACACAGTATGAAGTATTTTATTAAACAGTTTTTTTCCCGGCGGAGGTTCGAGTCCTCCCTCGGGCATGGGTGTGTGTGTTTGTCCTTAGGATAATTAAGTTAAGTAGTGTGTAAGCTTAGGGACTGATGACCTTAGCAGTTAAGTCCCATAAGATTTCACACATATTTGAACATTTTTTTTAAACAGTTTTCATATTCCCTCTGTACATTTAGTGTGAAAAACACAACGAAGAAAATTAAATAAACAACATTCTCTGACATTGAATATACACTGACGGAGAAAACCGTAACACCTAGACGAAGTTGTGCGACATAAACAAAAGTTGGTATCTGTGTTTCTACATCTGAATGATGACGTTAATTTAAATGTTGCACGTGTCATATAACACTGGCGCTAGCAGCGCCACCATGAGGACGCAAATCTGGTTTCTACATCTACATCTACCTGGATACTCTGCAAATCACATTCAAGTACCTGGCAGAGGGTTCATCGAACCACCTTCACAATTCTCTATTATTCCAATCTTGTATAGCGCGCGGAAAGAATGAACACCTATATCTTTCCGTACGAGCTCTGATTTCCCTTATTTTATGGTGGTGATCGTTCCTCCTTATGTAGGTCGGTGACAATAAAATATTTTCGCATTCGGAGGAGAAAGTTGGTGATTGGAATTTCGTGAGAAGATTCCGTCGCAACGAAAAACGTCTTTCTTTTAATGATTTCCAGCCCAAATCCTCTATCATTTCTGTGAGACTCTCTCCCATATTTCGCGATAATAGAAAACGTTCTGCCTTCTTTGAACTTTTTCGATGTACTCCGTCAGTCCCAACTGGTAAGGATTCCATACCGGGCAGCAGTTATCTAAAAGAGAACGGACAAGCGTAGTGGAGGCAGACTCCTTAGTAGGTCTGTTACATTTTCTAAGTGTCCTGCCAATAAAACGCAGTCTTTGGTTAGCCTACCCCACAACATTTACTATGTGTTCCTTCCAATTTAAGTTGTTCGTAATTGGGATACCTAGGTATTGAGTTAAATTTACGGCTTTTAGATTAGACTGATTTATCGTGTAACCAAAGTTTAAGTTCCTTTAAGCACTCATGTGAATGGCCTCACACTTTTCGTTATTTAGGGCCAACTCCCTCTTTTAGCACCATTCAGATATCTTTTCTAAATCGTTTTGCAGTTTGTTTTTATCTTCTGGTGACTTTATTAATCGATAAACGACAGCGTCATCAGAAAACAACCGAAGACGGCTGCTCAGATTGTCTCCCAAATCGTTTATATAGATAAAGAACAGCAAAGGACCCATAACACTACCTTGGGGAACAATAGAAATCACTTCTGTTTTACTCGATAACTTTCCTTCAATTACTATGAACTGTAGCCTCTCTGACAGAAAATCACAAATCCAGTCACATAACTGAGACGATATTCCATAAGCACCCAATTTCACTACGAGCCGCTTGTCTGGCACAGTGTCAAAAGTCGGCCGGGGTCGCCGAGCGGTTCTAGGCGCTACAGACTGTAACCGCGCGACCGCTACAGACGCAGGTTCGAATCCTGCTTCGGGCATGGATATGTGTGATGTCCTTAGGTTAGTTAGGTTTAAGTAGTTCTAAGTTCTAGGGGACTGATGACCTCAGAAGTTAAGTCCCATAGTGCTCAGAGCCATTTAAACCATTTGAGTGTCAAAAGCCTTCCGGAAATCCAGAGATACGGAATCGATCTGAAATCCGTTGTCAATAACACTCAACATTTCATGTGAATAAAGAGCTGCCGGCCGGAGTGGCCGAGCGGTTAAAGGCGCTTCAGTCTGGAACCGCGTGACTGCTACGGTCGCAGGTTCGAATCCTGCCTCGGGCATGGATGTGTGTGATGTCCTTAGGTTAGTTAGGTTTAAGTAGTTCTAAGTTCTAGGGGACTTATGACCACAGCAGTTGAGTCCCATAAAAAAAAAAAAAAATAAAAAAAAAAAAAAATAAAGAGCTAGTTGTGTTTCACAGGAACGATGTTTGCTTTTAATACATGCTGTGGCGGCTGTCAGCGTTAGTTACATTGAGGTGCTGAGTTGATGTTAGTCAAGAATTCCTTTGAAGCAACAAAGACGCCATTATCAACATCTCACTGTGTTTGAAGGAGGTCGTGTAATAGGGCTACGGAAACTGGGTGTTTCTTCCGCACGTTTGGAAGAAGGCTTGCCGGGAATGTAGCCCTGTACATCATTGCTGGCAGCTGAGCAAGGAGCCCGGGTTCTGGACAGCCACATAGCACTATTGAGAGGGCAGACAAACGTGTTCGGCATATGGCTCCGTGGCATCATACTGCATCTGCATTGGCAATTGGCACCACAGTGACACAACGAACTGTTACAAATCCCTTACTTCAAGGTTAGCTCCGAGACTGACGCTCTGCAGCGTGAGTTCCACTGACTCCAAACTGCCGCTGTTTGCGACTTCAGTGGTGTGAAGCGAGAGTTCACTGGAGGGCAGTGCGGGACTCTGTTGTGTTTTCTGATGAAAGCTTGGTTCCTACTCGAAACAGCGATGCAAGATGCTTTCCTACGTAAGCAACACCTTATCGGGGTTTTCTTCGACCTGGAGAAGGCGTACGATACTACCTGGAGGCATACCATTTTGCGGCAGCTTTATGAGTGGGGTTTCCGTGGGCGTTTACCCACACTCATCCGATCCTTTCTGTCGGACAGGTATTTTAAGTATAAGGTTGGGAATGTCCTGTCTGACCGTTTTAAGCAGGAGAACGGTGTCCCTCAAGGAAGTGTCCTCAGTGTGACAGCTTTCGCAATTGCCATCAACAGTATTGCATCCACAGTACGACGGCCCGTGCAGTGCTCCTTGTTTGTGGACGATTTCTCCATTTTCTGTGCGTCTTCCTCCGTCACAGCTGCTACACGCCAATTACAGCTGACACTCGTGCGATTGGAGGAATGGTCTAAGACCACGGGCTTTAAATTCTCTTTGGAGAAGACCATTTGTGTAGATTTTAACCGTTCCCGTTCTCTTTTTAATCTCCCTGTTTTAAAACTAGGAGACACTGTTCTCCCCTTTATGGAAAAAGTGAAATATCTGGGGCTTATTTTTGACGAGAAGCTCACATGGTTGCCACACTTAAAGGATCTAAAAGTCCGCTGTTTCAAGGCTTTAAACGTCCTTAAATGCGTCAGTCATAGATCCTGGGGCGCTGACAGGGCACGTCTGCTCCAACTTTATAAGGCCTTTGTGCGACCTCGACTGGAATACGGATGTCAAGCTTATGGCTCTGTAAGACCTTCCTACCTCAAAATGTTGGATGTGATTCACCATGAGGGTATTAGGCTTTCAACGGGGGCTTATTGCACGAGTCCGGTTGCTAGTCTGTGTGTCGAGGCGGGAGAGCCTCCGCTGTCCATTCGGCGTCTTCTCCTCGTGGTACGGCACGCGTACAGGACCAAGTCCACTCCTCTTTCATTGGCGTCCGACACTTTTTCCCAGCCGGCACTGGCACGTCTCTTCCGCCACCGTCCGGCGGCAACAAAGCCGTTTGGCATCCGAGCAAAGGAGAGTCTCGAGTCGGTACACCTGGAGGGCATTAAGGTCCTCCACCAGGGATGGAGTAGGGGATCTCCCTGGCGACTACAAAGGCCAAGATTACTTCTTGATCTGGCTGCTTACAGGAAGTATTGTACCCCGGACCACCTTTTTAAAATTAAACTTACTGAGATTTTAGAACGCCATTCCGATTTTACTACTGTTTACACGGATGGTTCTAAACAGGGGGATTTTATGGGCTGCTCTGCTTTGTTTCCCGATACTGTCCATCGGATAGGGCTCCCAGAGCAGTTCTCAGTTTACTATGCAGAACTGTTTGCCATTCTGCAAGCATTAGAGCATATGCG
The DNA here is from genome assembly GCF_023864345.2 of Schistocerca serialis cubense. NCBI lineage: Eukaryota > Metazoa > Arthropoda > Insecta > Orthoptera > Acrididae > Schistocerca > Schistocerca serialis. The sequence continues at coordinate 357,432,535 of NC_064639.1, forward strand.
CCGACATCGTGGCACGAAATTCATCATCTGCTCCGATTCCCAAAGTGCTCTACACGCTCTTCAACAAATGTACCCAGCAGATCGGATGGTGCAAGAGGTGCAGGACGCACTCCTGCTCTTGCAACAGGAGGGTAAGGATGTGATTTTCTGCTGGGTTCCAGGGCACATAGGGATTCCTGGAAATGAACTTGCAGATGCGGCTGCCAAGGAGGCTTGTTCCATCCCACCTCCTGCTCGCTGTTCCGTCCCCCTGCAGGCCATTATGTCTTTCGTGACTCGGAAGGTCATGCGTTGGTGGGAGGCTCAGTGGCTGGACGTGAGGGATAATAAGTTGCGAGCGGTGAAGGATTCTGTCCGACCGTGGCTCACCTCCTTCCGACAACGACGTGCTGAGGAAGTAGCCCTTACACGGCTTAGAATAGGACATTGTCCTTTGACTCATGGTTTTCTGTTACGTCGTGAGGAGCCACCAACGTGTCAGACATGTGGGACACAGTTGTCGATACGGCATATTTTAACTGAGTGTGTTTTATATGCAGGTTTGAGGGAAGATTTCAGTTTCCCACCAGACCTACCCTCTCTTTTAACTAATAATGAGGCGAGTGTCACTAGAGTTTTACGTTTTTGTGTGATGTCTGGCCTTCTTCCCAAAATATTGGGATTGAAGTCTTAATGTGCTGTCCAGTGGTTTGGTCACCCATTATTTGTAAGTGGTCACTCAGCCACCGTTACTTATTTTTCCCTGTTTGTACTGCTATTTTATTTTTAGTTTTATCTCCCTGTTTCGATGTGCTGTGTCCAATCTTGCAATTTGAACAATACCACTTCTCTCACGATTCGGCTCTGAATTGAACTTTTGGGAACGGGCGCTGATAACCTCGCTGTTGTGCGCCCTAAAACACTAATCATCATCATCATCATCATCATGAAAGCCTGGTGCCAGTGATGGTCTTGTGTTGGTTGGAAAGGGGCCAGTTGAGGGTCTGCAATCAACCTGTCTGTGCGCTAGACCTGGAGTTATGGTCTGGGGTGCGATTTCGCATGACAGCAGGAGCACTCTCTCGGTTATCCCACGGATACTGACTGAAAATTTGTACGTCAGTCTGGTGATTCGATCGCATTGTGCAGCCGTTCATGAACAGCATTGCGGGTGGTGTTTCCCAGCAGGGTAACGCTCGCCCATATACCGCTGTTGTGACCCATCACGCTGTACAGAGTGCCAACATGTTGCCTTGGCCTACTCGATCACCAGATCTGTCTCCAGCAGAGCACATACGAGACAGCATTGGACGACAACTCCAACTTCAGGCACAATCAGAATTAACCGTCCCCGTATTGACCGGTCTAGTGCAACAGGAATGAAACTCCATTCCACAAATTGACATCGGGCACTTTACGGGGTGTTCAAAAAGTGTCTCCGCAGTGCCGTATGATTGTTAGCCGCGCGTGCCGTATGATTGTTCGCCTGCCTGGGTTACTTTCCTTCAAGTGGACCCTCCCAACATTCCACTGTTTCGTTTATCTCAGCCAGCTCGTAGTATCGTTACTGTGTGTTTTTAGGTGCTGGTGTTAACGTCTAAGTTTAGTTCCTTTGTTCGTTTGTTTCGTCTTTGTCACTGTTAAAATGCTAACCATTGAAGAACATGTGTTTTTAGTCGAACAACTGTTCAAAGCTGGCGGTAAATACACAGTTTCAGTTCCTCAAACATTTAATTCAGTTTGCCAGAGACAACACTCCCACATCGCGATACTGTGCGAGATCTGATTAACAAATTTCGAAGTACGGGTTCAATGACAGATGCACCGAGAAGCAGTCGTCCTAGCGTTTTTCCTGAGGATAAACTACTCGATATTTCCGATAAAATGTCCATGAATCCGGACAAGTCATTAAGAAAACTCGCCCAGAAAATCGATATTAGCGTCGTAACGGCCCACACAGCTGTAAGGAGAAAATTAGAACTTTTCCCATACAAAGTGACAGTCGTGCAAGAACTGCAAAATACTGATCATGGCAAGAGACTGGATTATTGTCAATGGTTCAAAAATTTCGTTCAACAAAATAGAAGGGATATTCTTAATGAAACGTTTTTCACTGATGAGGCGTGGTTTCATTTATCCGGGTACATGAACTCGAAAAATTCTCGTATGTCGAGTACTGCAAATCCATCGTGTATTCACGAGGAACCACTTCATTCTGTGGAAATAGGAGTTTGGATTGCAATTTCTAGACCTCGGATTGTGGGTCCCATATTTTTCAACGAAACAATATACGCACAACGATATTGCAGTGATATTCTGTGCCCATTCATAGATGAGAACTTGTGATAAGTGAAATACTGAACGGTTATTTTCAACAAGATGGTGCAAACCGCGCATACAGCTCGCACTTCAATGTCACTGCTTGCTGATGATTTTGGTGATAGCGTGATTTCACAGGGACTTTTGCCTCCACGATCGCCTGACCTAACACGACCCGACTTTTTCTTCTGGGGTGCAGCGAAAGGAACTGTCTATAAAAACCGTCCAAAATCCATCGCTGAACTGAAAACTGCAATATCCACTTTCACTGCTGCTGTTACAGAAGAAATATTGCAGCTTATGTTTGGAAACGTGATTAGACGAATTGAATTGTCTATTCAGGGGGAACATTTTCAACATTTAATGTGAAAATTTGTTAAGTAAAAATGAATATTCAATAAATTATTAACTTGTATTTCACTGAAGTTTCATTTCCGTATATTCACTGCGGCACACGGCACGAGTGGCTAATAATCATACGGCACTGCGGAGATACTTTTCGAACACCCCGTGCAACACAATGCAGACACGCCCGCATGCTTGCATTCAACATCCTGGCGGCTACACCGGTTATTAATGTACACCATTTCACATTTGAATGGCTTACCTCTCGCTTAGATTGACATGTGATCTTGCAACGTTAATCACTTGATCACTTGACTATGTTACCTTCACAAATGTCTTCCCGAAATTTCATTACTCTACATTAATGTAGTTGCCGCAAGTATACAGTACCAATGTTATTTATCGGTAAGTACGTACTAGTTTGCACCGAAAAATGCTGTTAGTTACACGAAGTACCATGAGGCACCCAATCTATGCATTTTGGTAATATTGCAAAAAAAAAAAAAAAACTTAACGCCAAACACTTGTACACTAGCAGTCAAATTCGAATAGCGCGCGGGCTGTGGTTCTCGGTCAGTCAGAACCAGTCACATTTATGATAACCTCACTGGACAAGAAATTTGTTGTTGCCCCAGTGTGCAAGCCTTTAAAAATGGTGTAGCGACCGAGTCACACTGCCTCAAGTGAACACAAGGCAGTATCGATCAGTGAGAGATTTATGGTTCGAGGATGTTATACATAAACATGGGTAAATGTAAGGACGTGGCACAGTATCAAAAAGGAGCAATCGCGTTTGGCTGCCCCCGCGACCAAGAGGTGAGTAAAATTTCTGATTTGTTGGTGTTTTGACGTGTACTCTTCAACGTGTCTACAGGGAGTGGTGTGACACGCATGGTCACTAAACACGACGTCAGAATTGTAGTCGGCAAAAGATCCTGGCTAAGAGGGACGGAAAACGGGTTTCACGGCTTGTGAATCAAAATCGCTCGCAAACCCGACTACAGCTGCTTGAGGCAGTGAATGAAGGTCCATCCCAACCTGTTAGCAAGAGAACGTTGCGGCGGGATTGCACGGAATGGACATTTGGAGTCCGTAACCTCGCAAGAGGCCATTGCTCACAAAGGCACACAAAGACGATAACAGCAAAGTTCATCGCTCTGGAATGATATCTGACTAGTTTTCTGAACAGTCTCCTACGCTGTTACATTCGACTGGCCTGCAAATCACTTGATGTGAACCCCATAGACAATCTGTGGGACATGTTGGAGCAGCGAGTAGAACGCCTTCGGCGTTCCCGCAGTTTGGTGAAATTGTGTGATCAAATCCTTAGCGAGTGGCTTGACCTGGTTGCGACGTACTTGCGCAACCTTGTGGACTCACTACCGAACCGAATGCAAATGGTTATCAAGTACAGGGGAGGAATCACAAGGTATTAATCCGTGCTTACAAGCATTAGTCACCAGTGACAAATCATCATAATGACTAATTTTTTGTCTAGTGAGCTTAGTTAGCGCACGTTGTGTAACTGTGGTGAACGAATTTGAGTATTTGAGAAAAGAATTATTTACTTTGTGAGAAATCAGAATCTGCGCAACATAGTTAATGCACTGAACAACAGGGAGCATGTCTGAGTACTCTTTTACAAATAAACAGAAAAACTGGGGGGAGGAAAGTGGAGCAGACACTACTTTTATATATTGCTACTGTTGTGGTGGATCGATAAATTGTAATTTTACCACTGAACTACAATATTACCACTGGAACAACATTTAATTTTAAAGATAAAAAAGGTGCTACATTGCTTTTGCATTTATAAGACTAATTTTGGCTAGCAGTCTCTTTCAAGAACCTCGCTCCTCTTGCATCTCAACTCGTACCAACATTCTGAGATAGTGAGGCTATTCAGCGTTGAAAATAGGCTCACCAGATCAGTTAACATCTTTACAGGTAATGATTGGCTTTCTATACTGTCGCAAACGCATTCCTGAGTTTAATGTCATTTGACTGCAGTTACGGAGTGTACACAATTCGAAATACGCTACACTGACGTATCTTACTCTATCCAGGGTCCTACTCTCTGAGACCCGCGAAACAGTTTCATTTTGATGACTGATACGACACAGTTCAAGGTTTATTCACATCGAAGCACAACCCTCGTAATGTTCAAATATGATACCGTGCATCCGCATTGTTTCGCCTCTGACCATCCGATGTGCGTCCATTTCACACGCGAAAACTTCTTAGTTCATCCACGAATAAAAGCACAGCGCACAGCTCAAAGTTCACTAAACATTAATTAAAGTCGATACAGTGTACACATTAACTTAAATGTTTTATCTCAGTATTTATGCTCGAAAACCAATACACCGGTTACTCCACACGTCAACAATCACAGTTCTCTTCGTCACCACCCCACCACTCCATTGCTCAGTTTGGATAATCGAAAACAGGCTCTCTTATAGCAAAGATATATGATACAAGTACATTAAAAAACTGATGTTCACATAGGTGTATTATTTGGATGTATTGATTGGTATTACTAAAGGTAATGAATTAAACAAAATAATAAACAAAAAATTTTAGTGTAGGCTACCTAGAGCAGGAAAGAGGAACTTATTAAACTCAGGTTTTTCCTTGTATCATTGCAAAACATTGCCACAGTTTGCACCACAAATCTCATGCGAAAACATTAAGCTACTGGAAATCCAAATCAAACTAACGAAGCATGTTTAACAACTTTAGGCCTAGAAAATCGTAGTAAACCCTAAGTATTTTTGCGCTCTACGCCGGTCATGTATTTGCGAGCATTTTATTAAACAATTAACTAACTTGTATAATAATGTAAATAAGATTTTTTTATATATGAAACAACTGCTTCAAATTTCTCTTTACTAGTTGCAGTGCTCGCCGTTGCGCGGAATGTTTAACATCTGCCACACAAAGCGATTGGCCCTGTGTCTTGTTGATACTCATCGCGAACGCAAGCTGCATGGGAAACAGCAATCAGTTTAAATCGAATGGCATATTTGGATTATTGGGTGTCAACGAAATGCGACTAATAAATACATCTTCACCTGCAGCATTTATAAAACTCGGGTTCTAGGGTTCTGCTTCTGACTTTTGCAAATGTACACCAATTTCATATCAAAAGTTTATTAATAACAATTACATCATAGATTTTGCTTTCATTCTTTTTTAAATTACAAAATTGGAGTAATACTGTATAACTGTAATGCACACTGCAGACATGACCTGCGTTAGTGTTTGTGTGGCACTGTGGATTTTAATAGTAAAAATAACTATGATACACAGACTAAAATATCTTCTAGGGTATATGTCATGCGTAATAACGGCAACTAGCCAATAAATAAGAGTTTGTAATCACGTTTCTGTCAAATTCTCGAACTTTCTCTCGTTCTGCGATCTAGTGACTTCTGGTGGGATTGTCTCAAGACGCGTATGGCTGCTGTAATTTATTCCTGCCATAGGAACTAGCTATAATTTACCACGACATATTTCGTTTCTTATGCATTTAATTTTTCATTTATTTTCTTCGCTGTTTCATCTGAATGTAGAAATTTGAAGTAAATCGGCCAAGATCTTTGAAGCAAATTGGTCAAGTCCTTTTCGAGATGTTTGGTAACAACGTTTCTCCTTTATATATTTATATATATTTATGTATTGTGTACATTAGAACATATAGCTCTTGTCCACCCAGATATTCATTAGGGGATCGTGTAGTAATTTGAAGTGAATCGTCAAAGGAATTTCAGAGGTTTTTGGTAACCATCTTTCTCCTTTATATGTTACGTACAGATATGTTTCAAGTCAAATTACAAAATCTTATGTAGACCAAGATGTCCCTCTTCTCTTGAAGGTAAAGTGTGCAAAATTTCATCAATATCGGAGTAAAACTGTAGATTTGCATGAATTACAAACAAACAACCACTTCTTTATCCAACTACAAATTTACCTTTCTCAAGGAAATTTTCAACGATTGTTTTCAATCATTTAATTTCCATTTTTATCAAAGATATTACAAACTAAATTGCAGTAGTTTAAAAGAAAAGCACCTTTTGCGTGCTGACCTTCAGTTACATTATTTAACTTGTGCACCCAGACGTCTTATTTTCAAGGCATGTTCAGTGGGAGTTCTGATATATTTCACAACTTTTTCGCTTGCACATATAAGTTATCGTTTGCACATACGGGTTACAGATTTGAAACAGTCCATAGACGTTCTTATAATAAAATAGAAAGGTGCTTACAGATCAACGTCTGATTCGCTGTTTGAAAGCTGAACAGCTTTCTGCCATGTGGCTGTGGTCACTCTTTTCTAAATATAGTTATTTAATTTCCATTTTCTGTGTCGGAGTGTCATTCGTTTGGAGTTTAAGTGTTGCCCACTTTTTCAGGTTTGGCTTTCAATTGCTTTTTCTTGAATATGTGTGCTTTTATGTGACGCGCGTTTGTGTATGTGTGTGAGTGTGTGTGTGTGTGTGTGTGTGTGTGTGTGTGTGTGTGTGGTGTGTGTACTCTTTATTTTTTAGTTATTTATTCTTTTTATTATATTGACATTTATGTACTTAGGACCGAAATGGGATTTGTGCTCATCTGCAAAAATTTTAACTTAATTTGCAGCATGGGAAAGGCTTTCTTCTTTTAAAGTACTGCAATTTAAATACAACTGCTGCGAAAATGACCACCACAAGAATCTTGTTATATTACAAATAGTGACAGTTTTCATTTTTTGGTGTGGAGGCCGGAGAATAGGGTGTTTCTCTGCAGTAATTCAAATCAAGCACAAGTATATCATCGTTTCGTTATTTTACCACAACCGCTCTTTTCCATTTTTACTTTTGTTGCCTACACTTGACCGAAGTTATCCATAAGTATGATAGTACGTATATATTATTACCAGTGACTAACTCTTCTTTAAAGTGCCATATGATTCTCATTTGAAGACCAAAAGAAGAGGGTACCACCTTGTGACGGTTAACCCGGAAGCTAGCGTACAGGTCGTTGACAAAAAAGTGACAGCTCATTGCAGTAAGTTTTACGTAATTTGTCGTAACTCTGTAGTCAAGATGGTGCAGCCAGGAAAAAAAGAATAAATACATTGGAGGTAATCTCTTAGTTCCACAATACTAAGCCATAACCTAAGTATAAAGCGGGCAGGGCAATATGGGTCATGCATGCTCTGGGAGAGTGATCGAATCGAGCAAATTGTGGAGGAGCAACTTCCGCTCGATCTGCGATTGGATCAGCTGGGCTGCAGCGTAATTGGCGCAGCTTCCGCCGGATAGACCGACCGAGCAAGTCGGCATCGTTAATGCCGCGCTCCGCGTATTCTGACAACGGCTCCCGCCCTATGGTAACCGACACAGCTCGAAGCGAAGGCGCGTCGGCAGGGAACGTACTGCTGAAATTATGTACAATATTCAGGGATAGGTCTGAGCAAAGCCTTCTACAAAGTACCAGTGTTCAATTTGATGCACCTCTGAGTCTTCACTCTTTCGCAATATTCAGAAAGTAGTGCGCTCTGAAGAGTTTTTGATCTATTACTGGTGTACTCTCCATACTTTGTTTTTAAATTTTTGATGTGACTATACCAGAACACAATGTTCTCTCTCTGTCTCTCTCTTTCTCTTTCTCTTCCTCTTTCTCTCTCTCTCTCTCTCTCTCTCTCTCTCTCTCTCTCTCTCTCTCTCACACACACACACACACACACACACACACACACTCACACTCAAGGAGATAGAGAGAGAGAGAGAGAGAGAGAGAGAGAGAGAGAGAGAAATAGAGATGCAAACACACAGACTAGCACTTGAATATTTATTCACCGTTCTGTAAACTTACTTTCATGTCATCATTTTTCGTTTCGCGTAGTTCCTTAGTTGCTTCTCTATTCTTGGAGATGTGGTACGTATATCCAGGTAAATAACAATATAATTTCGCGTGCCTAAACGAATGTTTTTGTATCATACGTGTATCGCTTCTTTATATTAATGGAGTATTTTCAATTGCCTGTAATACATGCTTTATGTATAATAATTGCGTTACATAAAGAATCCAGATATGTTACTGTATTACAGTTTTTCATCCTTTTGTTACTGGTAGGTAAGAAGCAAGCTTTTGGGGTTTAAGTTTCGTAAGGTTAAATTATTATTTAGTACTACTTCCGATAAATAAAGTCCCAGTCAGCGTAGAAGACTAAAAAAAGGAACTAGAAATAATTCAGCTCGTAGTCAAAAACCTTGTCTATAACATCCATATGATCCTAAGAATCAATCACAAAATCAAAACGCAACTAAAGAAAAAAGAAAATAAACGGGCCCCACGAACAACACAGACATTGCAGCACGCACAAACGCACAAATCAGGAATATTCAGGACGCGACTAAGAAAAAAATGTAAATTTAACATACAAACAGAAATCAGTACACAAAATAGCATCTGTACTAAGGAAAAAACGATTACACATAGCATACACAAAAATAAAGACACTTCAGTCATATTTACAAATAGTAATAGAAAGGACAAAGAAATACCAAGGAGCTGGTATATACCAGTTAGAATGTCAAGACTGAAGATCGGTAGATGACAGGCAGAAATTTCAAACGAGGTATAAAGAACACACAATAAAAGAAGCTAGAAGTATGGAAATAGCCCTTCTACCTTTGCTGAACACGTAATAAAGACCGGGCTTGAACCGTCTGACATGCAACAGGACAAAGAAATTATTAGCATAAACGACCATAACGGAACTGCTAACTTCACAGGAAAACTTTCATAAACAAAGAGCTCTTGCAATGGACAAGAAAGTAATAGACGCCTAAATCAATATAAGTAACAGCTCATTGATCATGTTTGCCACTAAAAGTATAGGAAACCTAAATATGGAACATGACCAAACTAAAGAATAAGCTAATCTCCCGCCGTAGACACAAAAAGTAATTTTGATTCCTTTCACTCAAAATTCCCCTTTTTCCCAGAGGAAGTCACACCACAGATAATAACAGACCACACAGATAACAAAAAAAGACGAATATCAAATCACACACAGACACAACAAAACGAGCAAAAGACGAACGAAAAACACACGGTGATAGTTGGTTACACAATTTACAGTAAGGACACACAACCAACACGCAGTGAAATTGAAGTGTCTAATTGAAATGTCTTGGAAAACGGCTAAAATCGGGCAACCTGGTGGACGTAGACCAGCTAAATACATCTCCAGGGAGACACATGTGTAATAATAAGATCACAAAATCGTAAGTAGAACCACTGTAGTTCTGCATCTACATCTACATCCATACTCCGCAAGCCACCTGACTGTGTGTGGCGTTATTACATACGTAATACAAACAGATATTACAGGCCGCTGAAGGAACTTCGTACATAAAAAAACTAAACGCATATGGCACGACACAAACTGCAGCTTCGTCGTAAAGCCAACGTTCACAAATGTGACCGTACATGAAACTGTTCGACCTCTACAACAGCATGTCCCGCCAGATATATGCGACCTAGGTGAGTTATATTTGTCGCCAAAGTACTACGAGCGGATTGACGGCGTTTCAATGGGTTCTCCCCTATCCCCGTCAGCAGCCGATATATTCATGGAGTAGAGAAGAATGGTGCAATTCTATTCCAAGAAGTGTAAGTGTTTAGGACAATGGGTGGCAGACTAGGGCGCACAGGATGTCGGAGGCCTCCACATACGGACAGGTACTTGCACGCTTAATCCCGTCACTACCCATTGCAGATGAACTCAGTTATTCTTTCCATCGTTACCTGCGCTCAGCACTAAGTGATGCCCACAACGTAACACGTGAGCTCAAAAGACTGCCAACAACTTTCTCGATTATAACCATTAATTGATCCACACACCCACGGCAATGACCAAAAAAAGCAACATAGGCAAAAAATCGACGAACTGCAGCCAGCAGTGTGCATTTCCTTTGTGTGTACTGTTACTGACCGGATTTGTAAGCACCTTCGCCGGGTTGGTGTCTAAGCTGCCTTCTACAGCAGCCGCAAGATCCAGGACATGCTAGCCTTCACAAAGGACAAGGTAGCTGCTACACACACTGCAGACGTGTACAAGGTGCAATGTGAGTGTGGAAAAGTATACATTGGCGAGACCGGCAGACCAGCAGCAAAGCGCATACGGGAATGCGAGCGCTACATTCCACTTCGGCAGCAAAACAAATCTGCAGTGGCCGAACACCACCAACACTACGGCAAGGAACCCACCGCTGTACATGGTACATAATGTGAGACTGGTGGCTAATACACAAACTTTAGTTCTTTAGAATTACGGTTGTACGCGCCGTTTCACGCACGATCCGAATGGATGAAAGGGGACTGTCTAGTGCCTAAGATGTCTAGCTCATCCTTTCTGTTCACATCGACTGCTATACGAAACAGACAAAATTTCTCTATCCGGACAAACTGTCTCTCAGCGCATACATCGAGCCCTTCACTTCATATACTCAGCGTATTATCATAAATGAGAATCTGGGTGTATTGCACATACCTGTTTGCTATACAGTCATGTGTGTTGGATACAAGCCATCTAGTAATGTGTTGCTTCAGAACGATACAGTACTAGCGACCCACCCCAGCTTCGCACAGGTAGCATTACGCATCTACGGTCGGAAGGCTTGTCTCGTAATAAGTTATATAAACAAACCTTCCTCGTGAGTCAATCTATGTATTAGCGAAAATAGTATATAAATCCCTACAGTAGTTAGTCAGATTAGCCTTGACCATAGAGAAGCACTGTAGGAATCTTGTAATATGTATGGATATGTATAGATTCTGGTCTAGATTTGTTGCTCTCTGCAGTTCCGGAGACTTTATTTTACTGCTTTTCCCGGCAGATACAGCCTGTTGTATAGGTGAACAGTTCATAGCACTAATCATTGCCAATTAAATATTACGGAACAGTTATACACCCTCATTAACGTAATTATAAATTATATACATAAACCTTCCTCATGAAAGAGTCTGCCTATTAGGCCTTTTAGCGAAAACCGTATCAAAATCCCTAAGGCAGTTGCGAGATTAGCTTTCACATACAAACAGAAAAACGTGGCAAGAGACTTTAATTTATAAACTGAAGTGATGGTATGCTAATTCGTTACATCCTTCCTCAAGCAATCTTGTTCAACTTTTGTGTTCTATTTTTATTCACAACTGCCCGGGAACTATTTGTGCAACATTATGAAGGTGAAACCTGTCATCGATTTGAGATATCTGGCAAGGCATTGCATTCCTCCCACACGTTTCGAAGAGTCTATTCTCGGAGACTTCCAAACTCGATCACTTTATTTACGACGCTTATAAGCATACACATGCACGAATGTCGTGTTGAAGCCCGATTCACGTAATTTACGACCCACTTATCACTATCGGAAAGCCGCAATAACAGACGTGCTTTCTAGGTCAGTGTTCCTTATGGGCGCATACAACTATCAATATATCATTCATAGGGCTGGGAAGCTTGTTGGACGAGAGGCAACTCACGACAAATCTCGCGGTAGTTTCTCATGACCTTCATGGATACTCAGCTATTACGTAGTTCTGAATCTTATGGGAACTGTCTGCTGTCTGACAAGTAGGACGAACATGGTTTGTACCAACGTACAATCTACTTCCGATAAAGACACTAGTCGTATGCCGTACTTTATCACACACTCTCTGTCACTTTGCCACTTAGACTCCAATCTTTCCCTGTTTAAACAAAAACTAAAACTGACATATCCTCATTCGAAAAAATTGTACCCTAGTCGAATTCTCTCATTAACCTAGGCAGTGGCGAATTTTCCAGTAGCTATGCGCTTTTCCGTTCAAATGGTTCAAATGGCTCTGAGCACTATGGGACTCAACTGCTGAGGTCATTAGTCCCCTAACTTAGAACTAGTTAAACCTAACTAACCTAAGCACATCACAAGCATCCATGCCCGAGGCAGGATTCGAACCTGCGACCGTAGCGGTCTTGCGGTTCCAGACTGCAGCGCCTTTAACCGCAAGGCCACTTCGGCCGGCCGGCCACGCGCTTTTCCGTAAGAGTAATCGCGATTGACTCTCAAACCGCGTAGTTCGAGATGAGACTCACACTCTCGCAAACTTTTTTATTGCCTCTATAATTCCTACCTAAACACGCTGAACAAAAGTTAATCATCCCCTGGTGACAACAACCTAATGCCTTATAACACCGCCTGCGATCCTGACAGAGGCCTCAATTCGACGAGGAAGAGAGTCGAGAGGTTTCTTCAGATATGCCATATCCAGCTGAAGACACTGGTTATTAGATACTGTAGCGCAGTTTGACTTTAGGAAAGATAAGGATACCAGAGAGGCAGTACTGACGTTGCGGTTGATAATAAAAGTAAAGCCGAAGAAAAATCAAGACAAGTTCATAGGATTTGTCGACCTGGAAAAAGCGTTCGACAATGTCAAGTGGCACAAGATGTTCGAAATTCTGAAAAAAGTAGGGGTAAGCTAGAAGGAAATACGGGTTATATACAAAATATACAAAAACCATGAAGGAACAATAAGACTGGAAGACCAAGAACGAAGTGCACGGATTAAAAAGAGTTTGAAGGCAAGAATGTGGCTCTTCGCCTCTGCTGTAACGTCTGTATGTCGAAGAAGAACGCCTGAAATAAATGAAAGGTTCAAAGAAATCGATAAAAATTCAGGGTGAAAGGATATCATTGATAAGATTCGCTAATGGCGTTGCTATCCTGAGTGAAAGTGAAGAAGAATTACATGATCTGAGGGATCGAATAACACTCTAATGAGTACAGAACATGGATTTAGAGTAAATCGAAGAAAGACGAATGTAATGAGATGAAGCAGAAATGAGAACAGGGAGAAACGACATCAGAATTAGGGATCTACATCTACATACGTATTCCGCAATCCACCAGACGGTGCGTGGCGGAGGGTACCTCGTACCACAACTAGCATCTTCTTTCCCTGTTCCACTCCCAAACAGAACGAGGGAAAAATGACTGCCTATATGCCTCTGTACGAGCCCTAATCTCTCTTATCTTGTCTTTGTGGTCTTTCCGCGAAATATAAGTTGGCGGCAGTAAAATTGTACTGCAGTCGGCCTCAAATGCTGGTTCTCTAAATTTCCTCAGTAGTGATTCACGAAGAGAACGCCTCCTTTCTTCTAGAGACTCCCACCCGAGTTCCTGAAGCATTTCCGTAACACTCCCGTTATGATGAAACCTACCAGTAACAAATCTAGCAGTCCGCCTCTGAATTGCTTCTACGCCCTCCCTCAATCCGACCTGATAGGGATTCCAAACGCTCGAGAAGTACTCAAGAATAGGTCGTATTAGTGTTTTATAAGCGGTCTCCTTTAGAGATGAACCACACCTTCCCAAAATTCTACCAATGAACCGAAGACGACTATCCGACTTCCCCACAACTGCTATTACATGCTTGTTCCACTTCATATCGCTCTGCAATGTTACGGCCAAATATTTATTCGACGTGACTGTGTCAAGCACTACACTACTAATGGAATATTCCAACATTACGGGGTTCTTTTTCCTATTCATCTGCATTAATTTACATTTATCTATATTTAGAGTTAGCTGCCATTCTTTATACCAATCAAAAATCCTGTCCAAGTCATCTTATATCCTCCTACAGTCACTCAACGACGACACCTTCCCGTACACCACAGCATCATCAGCAAACAGCCGCACATTGCTATCCACCCTATCTGAAAGATCATCTACACTCCTGGAAATTGAAATAAGAACACCGTGAATTCATTGTCCAAGGAAGGGGAAACTTTATTGACACATTCCTGGGGTCAGATACATCACATGATCACACTGACAGAACCACAGGCACATAGACACAGGCAACAGAGCATGCACAATGTCGGCACTAGTACAGTGTATATCCACCTTTCGCAGCAATGCAGGCTGCTATTCTCCCATGGAGACGATCGTAGAGATGCTGGATGTAGTCCTGTGGAACGGCTTGCCATGCCATTTCCACCTGGCGCCTCAGTTGGACCAGCGTTCGTGCTGGACGTGCAGACCGCGTGAGACGACGCTTCATCCAGTCCCAAACATGCTCAATGGGGGACAGATCCGGAGATCTTGCTGGCCAGGGTAGTTGACTTACACCTTCTAGAGCACGTTGGGTGGCACGGGATACATGCGGACGTGCATTGTCCTGTTGGAACAGCAAGTTCCCTTGCCGGTCTAGGAATGGTAGAACGATGGGTTCGATGACGGTTTGGATGTACCGTGCACTATTCAGTGTCCCCTCGACGATCACCAGTGGTGTACGGCCAGTGTAGGAGATCGCTCCCCACACCATGATGCCGGGTGTTGGCCCTGTGTGCCTCGGTCGTATGCAGTCCTGATTGTGGCGCTCACCTGCACGGCGCCAAACACGCATACGACCATCATTGGCACCAAGGCAGAAGCGACTCTCATCGCTGAAGACGACACGTCTCCATTCGTCCCTCCATTCACGCCTGTCGCGACACCACTGGAGGCGGGCTGCACGATGTTGGGGCGTGAGCGGAAGACGGCCTAACGGTGTGCGGGACCGTAGCCCAGCTTCATGGAGACGGTTGCGAATGGTCCTCGCCGATACCCCAGGAGCAACAGTGTCCCTAATTTGCTGGGAAGTGGCGGTGCGGTCCCCTACGTCACTGCGTAGGATCCTACGGTCTTGGCGTGCATCCGTGCGTCGCTGCGGTCCGGTCCCAGGTCGACGGGCACGTGCACCTTCCGCCGACCACTGGCGACAACATCGATGTACTGTGGAGACCTGACGCCCCACGTGTTGAGCAATTCAGCGGTACGTCCACCCGGCCTCCCGCATGCCCACTATACGCCCTCGCTTAAAGTCCGTCAACTGCACATACGGTTAACGTCCACGCTGTCGCGGCATGCTACCAGTGTTAAAGACTGCGATGGAGCTCCGTATGCCACGGCAAACTGGCTGACACTGACGGCGGCGGTGCACAAATGCTGCGCAGCTAGCGCCATTCGACGGCCAACACCGCGGTTCCTGGTGTGTCCGCTGTGCCGTGCGTGTGATCATTGCTTGTACAGCCCTCTCGCAGTGTCCGGAGCAAGTATGGCGGGTCTGACACACCGGTGTCAGTGTGTTCTTTTTTCCATTTCCAGGAGTGTATGTAGATAGAAAACAACAGCGGACCTACCACACTTCCCTGGGGCACTCCAGATGATACCCTCACCTCCGATTAACACACCATCGAGGACAACGTACTGGGTTCTATTACTTAAGAAGTCTTCGAGCCACTCACATACTTGCGAACCAATCCCATAAGCTCGTACCTTAGTTAGGAGTCTGCGGTGGGGCACTGAGTCAAACGCTTTCCGGAAGTCAAGGAATATGGCATCCGTCTGATACCCTTCATCCATGGTTCGCAAGATATGTAAAAAAAAGGCCGAGTTGCGTTTCGCTGGAGCGACGCTTTCTAAAGCCGTGCTGATGCATGGAAAGCAACTTCTCTGTCACGATCACGAAGCAGATGAAGTTATGCATTCAGCTACGTGGACAACAAAATAACCCACGACGATCGAAGCAAAGGAGGACATAAAAAATAGTATAGCACTGACGTAAAAGGCTTTCCAGCGAAGAGATGTCTACTAGTAACGAACATAGGTCTTAATTTAAGAAATAAATTTCCGAGAATATACATTTGAAGCACGGCACTGTATGGTAGTGAAACAAGGACTGTGCGTAAAACAGAAGAGAATAGAAGCATATGAGATGTGATGCTAGACACAAATGTTGAAAATTAAGTGGACTGATGAGGTAAGGAGTGAGGAGCTTCTCCGCAGAATCGACGAAGAAAGAAACATGTGGAAAACAGTGAAAAGAAGAACTGACAGGATAATAGGACATCTGTTAAGAGATCACAGAATAACTTCCATGGTACTGAGGAGAGCTATAGAGGGTAAAAACTATAGAGGAAGACAGAGGATGGAACACATCCAGCAAATAGGTGAGGACGAAGGATGCAATTGCTACTTGGAGGTGGATAGGATAGCATAGGAGAGGAATTCCTGGCAGGCCGAAATAAACCAATCAAACAAGTCATGAGAATTGTTGTTGTTGTTGTTGTTGTGGTCTTCAGTCCTGAGACTGGTTTGATGCAGCACTCCATGCTACTCTATCCTGTGCAAGCTTCTTCATCTCCCTATACGCACTGCAGCCTACATCCTTCTGAATCTGCTTAGTGTATTCATCTCTTGATCTCCCTCTACGATTTTACCTCCACACTGCCCTCCAATACTAAATTGGTGATCCCTTGATGCCTCAGAACATGTCCTACCAACCGATCCCATATTCTAGTCAAGTTGTGCCACAAATTTCTCTTTCCCCAATTCTATTCAATACCTCCTCATTAGTTATGGGATCTACCCATCTAATCTTCAGCATTCTTCTGTAGCACCACATTTCGAAAGCTTCTATTCTCTTCTTGTCCAAACTATTTATCGTCCATGTTTCACTTCCATACATGGCTACACTCCACACAAATACTTTCATAAACAACTTCCTGACACTTAAATCTATACTCAATGTTAACAAATTTTTCTTCTTCAGTAACACTTTCCTTGCCGTTGTCAGTCTACATTTTATATCCTCTCTACTTCGACCATCATCAGTTATTTTGCTCCCCAAATAGCAAAACTCCTTTACTACTTTAAGTGTCTCATTTCCTAATCTAATTCCCTCAGCATCACCCGACTTAATTCGACTACATTCCATTATCTTCGTTTTGCTTTTGTTGATGTGCATCTTATACCCTCCTTTCAAGACACTGCCCATTCCGTTCAACTGCTCTTCCAAGTCCTTTGCTGTCTCTGACAGAATTACAATGTCATCGGCGAACCTCAAAGTTTTTATTTCTTCTGCGTGGATTTTAATGCCTACTCCGAACTTTTCTTTTGTTTCCTTTACTGCTTGCTCAATATACAGATTGAATAACATCGGGGAGAGGCTACAACCCTGTCTCACTCCCTTCCCAACCACTGCTTCCCTTTCATGCCCCTCGACTCTTATAACTGCCATGTGCTTTCTGTACAAATTGTAAATAGCATTTCGCTCCCTGTATTTTACCCCTGCCACCTTCAGAATTTGAAAAAGAGTATTCCAGTCAACATTGTCAAAAGCTTTCTCTATGTCTACAAATGCTAGAAACGTAGGTTTCCCTTTCCTTAATATTTCTTCTAAGACAAGATCATGAGACTTATGAATCAGAAAAAAGAGCTACCAAATTGTGGCGATGTGTACTGTTACATGTTTATCCTATATTCCAAATAGTCCCAGACTTTCTATTTATATTTAATGATTTGGTGATTTCGCTTACGTTTCAAAGTGCTATTGTTTACCTGTGTGTTATTGATACCAGAAAGTATGCGTGCAGCCCCGTGAACACGGCTGTTGCCACGTTTTATGACGAAAGTGGTCACAACAGTCTCATAATAAAGATGTGAAAGAGAGGGCAACTGTCTGTCATCAAGATTGTTGAAACAAAAATCGTTGTTCACGTTCACGGTAACTCTTGTTGCGAGAAACACCTAAAATCATCGAAGAGCCACCTCCTCCCTTAACTCATAAATGTCCGAACGAACAACGAATTGTCCTTCTATCGTATTTATGAGTCGATACCAGGCAGCGAATTTCAATTAAAATCTCCTCCCCTGTACGGCAATTACATTATGTGTATACGAGTACGTGTTGTGAAGCAGGAATGCCTACAAATGGAAGCCGGGTCTGGCCGTGAGTCGTGCACAGAGAGTTAAAGCGCTTAAGGCGGCCGCTCGCGTAAAGCGGGAAATCCAAGTTCGAGTCCTGGTCCGGCACAAGTTTTCATTGTCGCCATTGCCTTATATAGCTGATGGTTGTTCGTATTGGCAACTGCGTATACAATTCATGTATTCCATACGATTACGTATGTTGTTTGAGATTCACCTGCATCACTGACGGCGTAAATTCCAGTTGGGTTTGAAACCGATTGTCATTGACAAGGTGCGACATTCGCCTCTGGTTACTGTCAGTAAGGATCTTTTTACGAACAATCTGTTTACTTCGTGTTACACTGCTGCCGGTTGCACATCATTCCCTGTAGACACCTTAGACATCTACATGGATACTCTGCAAATCACATTTAAGTGCCTGGCAGAGGGTTCATCGAACCATCTTAACAATTCTCTATTATTCCAATCTCGTATAGCGCGCGGAAAGAATGAACACCTATATCTTTCTGTACGAGCTCTGATTTCCCTTATTTTCTCGTGGTGATTGTTCCTCCCTATATAGGTCGGTGTCAATAAAATATTTTCGCATTCGGAGGAGAAAGGTGGTGTTTGGAATTTCGTGAGAAGATTCCTTCGCAACGAAAAACGTCTTTCTTTTAATGATTTCCAGCCCAAATCCTCTATCATTTCTGTGAGACTCTCTCCCATATTTCACGATAATACAAAAGGTGCTGCCTTTCTTTGAACTTTTTCGATGGACTCGGTCAGTCATATCTGGTAAGGATCCCACACCGCGCAGCAATATTCTAAAAAGAGGACGGACAAGCGTAATGTACACAGTCTCCTTAGTAGGTCTGTTACATTTTCTAAGTGTCCTGCCAGTAAAACTCAGTCTTTGGTTAGCCTTCCCCACAACATTTTCTATGTGTTCCTTCCAATTTAATTTGTTCGTAATTGTAATACCTAGGTATTTAGTTGAATGTACGGCTTTTAGATTAGACTGATTTATCATGTAACCGAAATTTAACGAGTTCCTTTTAGTACTCATGTGAATGACCTTATAATATTCGTTATTTACGTTCAACTGCCACTTTTCGCACTTTTTCGATATTTCTTCTAAATCGTTTTGCAGTTTTTTCATCTTCTGATGACTTCATTAGTCGATAAACGACAGCGTCATCTGCAAGCAACCTAAGACGGCTGCTCAGATTGTCTCCCAAATCGCTTATGTTGATAAGGAACACCAAAGGGCCTATAACGCTACTTTGGGGAACGCCAGAAATCTGTTTTACTCAATGACTTTCCTTCAATTACTATGAACTGCGGCCTCTCTGACAGCAAATCACAAATCCAGTCACATAACTGCGACGATATTCCATAAACACGCAATTTCACTACAAGCCGCTTGTGTGGTACAGTGTCAAAAGCCTTCTGGAAATCCAGAAATACGGAATCGATCTGAAATGCCGTGCCAATAGCACTCAACACTTCATGTGAATAAAGAGCTAGTTGTTTTTGACGGGAGCGATATTTTCTAAACCCATGTTGGCTGTGTATCGTTTTCTTCGATGTAATTCATAATGTGCGAACTCAACATATATTCTAAAATCCTGCTGCATATCGACGTTAACGATATGGGACTGTTAAAGGTGTTAATAAACCAAAAAATCAAGAACTTCGTTCGTATTGTGCTCATGAGGACTTCAAAATAAGATAGCTCGTTGCTGCTATTCTGTCAAGTCTCAATGTCGACTCGTTTTACTGCGCTTATCCTTCACAACAGACTGGTACATAAACGTTACACTACTGTTGCGACTTGCGTCATTGGTGGAACGTCATACGACCGTGCCGTACGAGCTTTGCGCCATCCACAGCACTCCAAAACGACCGATATGCTCTTTGAAGGACGTGACTAATATTTTGTCCTCAGGAGCAATACTCAAGTATCAGTCGAATGAACGTTTTGTAAACTACACTGTCCAGTCACATTAATGCGACCACCTGTCAAAAGTCTGAATAACCACGCTTAGCAGCGCGGACAGCTGCGAGACGTACACGAAGAGCGCCAATGAGGTTCTGGACGCTACCGATAGCCATCTGAAGCCATGGCGACTCCATCGCCGTGGCCAGCTGCGCCGGGTTTCTTGGCTGGGGATCCATGGGGCAAACAGCCCAATCGAGATGGTCAGACAGATTCTCGACTGAGTATAAATACAGGAAATTTGGTGGCCGAGTGAGGACGGTAAACCCGTCCTGGTGCTATTCGAAGCACGCACGTACACTACGGACTGTGTGACACGTTGCATTGTCCTGCTGGTAGCTGCCATCCCGCCGAGGGAACACAAACAGCATGTAGGTGTGGGCATGGTCGCCAAGGCGAGATACGGACTTATGTTGATCCATTGCATCTTTCAGAATGATGACACCGCCCAGGGAAAGCGACGAAAACATTCCCCAGATCATAAAACTCCCTCTTCCGGCCTGCATACTTCAGACGATTGTTACAGGGTGCCGATGGAGGATGAAACGTGATTAATCTGAAAATGCCACCTGTCGTCACTCAGCGGACGTCCAGATGAGGTATTGGCGTAGAAATTCCGGCAATAATCATGTGTGCATGAATCAGGCACCTGCTAGAGAGGCCCATACGCAGCAGCGTTCGCTGCACGGTCGTTGAGGAGTCGCTGTTGGTATCCTCTTTGTTATCTGGGTGGTCAGTTGCTCGACAGTTGCACGTCTGTTCACCGGTAAACATCTCCACAGAAGTCGTTCACTCCTGTCATCTACGTCTCGTGCTGCACCACAGGTGCATCTGCGCCGGTTTTGAGTAGCACTATTTTGTAGGGTTGGGTTGTTTAGGGGAGGAGCCAAACAGTGAGGTCATAGGTCTCATCGGATTAGAGAAGGACGGGGAAGGAAGTGGGCCGTGCCCTTTCAAAGGAACCATCCTGTCATTTGCCTGGAGCGATTTAGGAAAAACACGGAAAACCTAAATGAGGATGGCCGGAAGCGTTATTTTGTCATCCGGATATACGAGGTGCATTCAAGTTCTAAGGCCTCTGATTTTTTTTTTTTCTAATTAACTACTCACCCGAAATCGATGAAACTGGCGTTGCTTCTCGACATAATCGCCCTGCAGACGTACACATTTTTCACAACGCTGACGCCATGATTCCATGGCAGCGGCGAAGGCTTCTTTAGGAGTCTGTTTTGACCACTGGAAAAACGCTGAGGCAATAGCAGCACGGCTGGTGAATGTGTGGCCACGGAGAGTGTCTTTCA